>NC_056743.1:1745033571-1745077160 GCF_019279795.1 Protopterus annectens | reverse complement strand
TATGTAAAGTTTCCCCAAAAGAGTAGTCTTCTGGGGGAGATGCTGAAAGAATAGACTCTTCAGCATCAGTCTCTTCATAAGGGGGAAAAGAATATTCCTGTTCCGCAGAAGAATCTGAGGAAATTGAAACCTTGTCAGAGGAAGCGTAGTCCTCCTCCTGTCTAGGCCTTTTATCAGGAGGGGGATGGGAACCCCTGGTTAAGTTTAAGTCTTCAGCCATCTTAAGCATCTGTTTCTTAAGCATGGGGCCTTGTACTGGAGACTGCTGTACAGTCTTCTTTGCTTTTAAAGGAGTTTTTAGCTTTGCATAGGATTTAATAGTGAGTGTAGTCGTTCTGAAGACACCTTATGCAACTGAAGGCGTTTCAACTGCACCGGAATCTCCTTCAGCCATGGAGTCGGAAGGGCCTAAAGATAAAGGTTGTGGAGGCCTAGCAATCTCCGCTTGGGAATCGGATGCCGCCTGGGGTTCTAAATCAGCAGTCGTCAGGGGCTGCGTAGGCGTCTCACTGAAAACCAGAGAACCGGCGACTGGCCTAGCAGAGGCCTCCGAGTCTGGTTTGCGTCTCGGCTGCCTGTCCTTATCTTTGCGTTTTTTTTTATGCATTCCGGTCGTCAGTTGCTTCGAAGGCATGGTATAATTAAATTTCCTACCAAAATAATGTCGGGCGAAATCAAAGTGACGTTTTATAGTTTGTTAAACCTAGCACAAAACCGACAACCTGTGATGTCGTGGTCTGGGCCTAGGCAAGGAATACAATAAGAATGAAAGTCCTTATGAGGTATTTGCTTCCCCCAAGAAAGTACAGTTTTGTACCTACCATAAATGTAGATGTTCGAGGGCTATTACAGCTGCAGTAGTTACATATGGGTTTTCAGCCAGCAGGCGGTCCCTCGGTCGGCCGAATTCCAAAGTCTTGGTCCGGCGTCGGTTGTTGTCGCGTACTCTTCTGACGTCAGGAAGGCTAGAGTATAAAAGACACAGCCGACGCCATCTTCTTCAGTCTTTCTTGCCCCAGATGTCAGGTGCCCCCAAAAGGAAGGCAATACATAAATTAGTGTGATACACAAATGTAAGCAAATAAAACATAGTAGGATAACCCAGTCAGCAGGTATGAATAGGTATTCAAACCCCAAGGTCTTACCAAGAGGGGAAGGAGGGTGGAAACCTGTACTGCAGCTGTAATAGCCCTCGAACATCTACATTTATGGTAGGTACAAAACTGTACTATGTTCATCGTGCATTACAGCTGCAGTAGTTACATATGGGTAGAATCCCAAAGCTATGTATAGGGTGGTAGGTACTATACGGAACTGGGTTGAGCTAGAATGCCCTGCAAAACTGCAGTGGCAAAGCCTGCTCTAGTTCTGGAGTATAAGGGCAGATGGTAATGCTTTGTGAAAGTATGTACAGAACTCCAAGTGGCTGCCTCCAGGATCTCCTTAGTAGGAACTCCTCTAAGGAAGGCTGTAGAGGTGGCTGTGGCCCTAGTGGAGTGGGATCTGATACCAGTAGGTACGAGCTTTCCATGATGAGAATAACAAAAGCGTATGCAGTGACCAATCCACTTGGAAATGGTCTGTTTAGTTACAGGTTTCCCTTGACCCCCCACAGCATAGGAAACTAGGAGTTGATCTGATTTTCTGAATGACTTGGTTCTGTCCAAGTAGTAACGTAGCTGCCTATGGATATCTAAAGAATGAAGCAGCCTTTCCCCTTTGTTTTGAGGATTAGAGTAGAAGGTAGGAAGGTGGATGGCCTGGTTTAGGCTACCCTAGATACTACTTTAGGCATAAAGGAGGGGTTAGTGCAGGGAAACCCTGTCCTGATGGAATATTAGGAATGGCTGCACCGCCATGAGGGCCTGTAACTCAGAAACTCTGAGCTGAAGTGATGGCCAGTAGAAAAGCTGTTTTCCAAGACAAATATTGTAATTCTGCTGAAGCAGCTGGTTCAAAAGGAGGCAATGTCAGTTTTTCCAGTACATAGTTAAGGTCCCAAGCTGGTACTGGTTGTTTCCTTGGAGGCCTTATGTTCTTAGCCCCTCTGAGGAACTGTCGCAGTAGAGGGTGTGAGAATAAAGGAGGATCCATGTTGTATTCTGCAGATATTGCTGAGGCATGTATCTTGATTGAGGAAAAGGAAAGTCCCTTGTTCAAAAGTTCAGTCAGGTACTGTAACATCTGAGGCAGGTTTAATTTTCTAGGATCCTGTCCTCTTTCTTCATTCCAACAGCAAAACCGCTTCCATTTTGCTGAGTAAGCTTTTCTTGTAGATGGTCTTCTAGCCTCCAAAATGACATCCTGCACTTCTTTGGAGAGTAGTGCCTGATGTGAAGTTAAGGGATTTTCCATGCAGCTAGACTGAGAGTTTTCAGCTGACTGTGAAGAGTTTTGAAATTGTTCTGCGTCAGCAGTAGAGGTGTTAGAGGCAGGGGCCACGGAGGAGTGTGAGTTAGGTTCCTCAATAGTGGATACCAATGTTGTCTCGGCCAATCTGGAGCAATCAGTATCATCCTTGGCTTGTCTGTTCTTGTTTTCAGAAGTACCTTGGGCAGCAGAGGCAGTGGTGGGAATGCATAAACTGACCAAGTTGTCCATGTGAATGAAAGGGCGTCCACTTTCCAAGCCTTTGGGTGGAAGGTCCTTGAGCAAAACTTTTTTAATTGATGATTTTTGTGGGAGGCAAAAAGGTCTATGTCTGGCCTTCCCCATGCTTGAACAATCTCTGTGAATACGTCTGGATGTAGCCTCCATTCGTGAGGGTCTGTCATATGCCTGCTCAGAGTGTCTGCCAGTGTGTTTTCCATTCCTGGTAGGTACTGAGCCTGGAGTTCTATTTGTCTTTCCAGAGCTAGATTCCAAAGAGTCATCGTTAATCTGCACAAGGGGTATGAATGAGTCCCTCCTTGTTTGTTTATGTACCACATTACTGTGGTGTTGTCTGTTTTTATGAGCAGCTGTCCTGGATGCAGGAAATCTCTGAAAGCTGAAAATGCCTTGATTACTGCCAGCATTTCTTTTCGGTTGATGTGAAGGTGCTTTTCTGTTTTGTGCCATCTGCCCTGAATGCACCTGTCCTTCATGTGCGCCCCCCAGGCGTAATCTGAGGCGTCTGTCGTTATGACTTGTGTAGCTTGAGGCTTGCAGAATGGGAGGCCTTTGTTTACTTTGCATGCTTGAGCCCACCATATGAATTCCTTTTGTAAGCAAGGAATTATTGGAATCTCCACTTCTAAGCTGTGACTGTGTTGAGACCATAGATTTTTTAGGTACCATTGAAGTTTCCTCATGTGCAACTTTGCACATGGGATTAGAAGAATGCAAGATGCCATGAATCCCAGAGCCTGCAGGATTTTCCTTGCAGTAAGCCTGGTACTTTTTGCAAGCATTTTGAAGTAGTGAGATAGTTGCCCTTGTTTGTCTGTTGTTAGGTAAGCCATCTGAGTGTTTGTGTCCAAGTTGGCACCCAGGAAGGTAATTTTCTGAGAGGGTGTTAGTTTTGATTTCTCCTTGTTGATGGTGTATCCCAGAGAAAGCAGTAAACGTGTCACATATGCTAGATGTTTGAGAAGTACGAAGTTTGCTGTCCGCTTGGATCAGGCAGTCGTCCAGATAAGGGTAAATTTGTATCCCTTGAAGTCTGCAGTATGCAATCACTGATGCCAGGCACTTGGTGAATACTCTGGGCGCAGTAGATAAGCCAAAGGGCAATGCAGAGAATTGATAGTGTTTTGAACCTGCAAGAAATCTGAGGTATCTTCTGCAACTTTGTCTGATTGGGACATGCAGGTATGCCTCCTGAGGTCCAATGTTACCAGCCAAAACCCTTGCCCAGCATGGGAAGGAGTTGCTGTAGTGTGAGCATCTTGAATTTTGGCACTAGAAGAAATGTGTTGAGAATGGATAAGTCCAGAATGGGTCTCCAGTCGCTTCCTTTTCTTGGCACCAGAAAAAGCCTTGAATAAAAACCTTGTGCTTGTTGGTGCGTAGGTACCTTTTGTATAGCCCCCATATTTAGGAGCTTTGCAATTTGTAGTTGTGCCTCTACCCTTTGATTTTGTGGTAGGTTTGGCATGCCTCTCATTTTTGGAAGAGTGTGGAAATGAAATTTGTAGCCTCTGTTTATTATGTCCAGAATCCATTTGTCTGTTGTGACAATATGCCAATTGTTTGCAAATAGTGCCAGTTTCCCTCCCAAAGGTGCTGCCATTTGAATTCTGCTTGGCATGGAAATGGAGTCATTGAGTTTGCTTTCTGTACTGCTGTGCACTGTCGTCACCACTTCTTGGCGTAGGAGATTGCCATTGTCTGCCTCTGTAGGATCCTTGGGTTTGTCCTCTGCCCCTTCCGCGTCTGTATCTGCCCCTTTGGGCTTTGTCAGTCGTTGGAAAGGACCAGTTTTTTGATGGCCAATTCCTGCTGAACCTTGGTGGCTGAACCTGTAAGAAAGCTTTGACAGTTTGCATAGATTTTGCCTTTTCTTCCATTTCCACGTAAAATATCCTCAGCATTACCACCAAAAAGAACATCCTTATGTAATGGTGCATCTAGAATTTTGCTTTCACTTGATCTGGAAGATTTTGTTCCCTTAGCCATGCATGTCTGCGAATGACTGCTCCAGTGGCGGCTGATCTGCTGGAGGCTTCTAGTGCATCATAACCACATTGTAAGGTGTGCTTGCCCACTTGCTCAGCACTATGCATCATATCCTGCAACTCTTTTAAATATGGTTGTTCAGGTTGTGACATTTTGTTTTAATTGTGATAACAGAAATTGCTGATATCTAATCATATGGAACTGGCAGTTTAAGGCCCTCATGGCAAGGGTGGCGAGGTGTAAACTTTCTTTCCCCACCTTTCTAGAGATCTAGATTCCCTTTCGAAGGCAGTGGGTTCTGGCCGGAAGCCTTAATTCCTTTAGGGCCTTGAGAAATAGTTTCAGGATCTGCATTATGGCCTTTATAGAGGAACTGATGAGAATTAGGAACTCTGTAATACCTATCGGGCTTAACAGGTGCAGGAGGCAGAGAATCAGGATTTAAACAGGCCTCCGAGTATACATCATCTAAAACCTCCAAAACAGGAGGAATAGCCAGAGGCCTATGCTGAGGTAACCAGAGGAATTCCCTGAGCCTTTTCTTGGAGTCGGAGAAATCTTGGCCTTCCCAATGGAAGTGCTCTCTCAAGGAGTGTAAAGTTTCCCCAAAGGAAAAATCCTCAGGAGGGGATACAGAAGGGATGGACTGCTCTGCATCCGAATCCTCAAAGGGAGAATAAGACTGTTCTTCAGCATCAGAATGTTCTGATAAAATGGAATCTTGGTCAGAAGGAGGAGAATCCTCCTCTACTCTGGGTCTCTTGTCAGGAGGGGCCTGTGAGCCTCTAATAAGAGTGATCAGGTCTTCAGCCATTTTAAGCATGTGCTTCTTAGGCGTGGGCCCAGGTCTTGGGCCTTGAGAGGCAGGCCTAGAAAGTTGCTTGGCAGATTTTGCTTTTGTGAAGGCCTTGATGGAGAAGGAAGATGAAGGCCGAAATACACCATGAGTGGATGTAGATCTATCCACATTGGTGGGTTCGACATGAGCAGGTGCTTCGGTAGTAGTTTGGGAAAGGGTCAAGAACCAGCGGTCTCAGGCACAGAAGACCCCGCCGAGGAGTGTCGTCGGTAGTCAGGGACTGCAAAGGCGTCTCACTGAGAACCGCCCACGTGGAGCTTGTTTGGCGTGGTCGGTGGAGACCGCAGTTCTCGACTGACGGTCCTTTTCTTTGCGTTTTCTGGACATAGCGGTAGTCGGAGTATCCGACGACATTTTATAGTTAAACGCTTTTCCAAAATAATGTTGGGTGTACTCCGCCCGACGCTTGATAGTGCGTTTATTGAAAGTAGCACAAAAGCGGCAGCCCGAGACGTCGTGGTCTGGGCCCAAACAAGGTATGCAAAGGGAATGGAAATCCTTATGCGGTATTTGCTTCCCACAAGAAATACAATTATTAACTTTTTCTGACATCGGTCTGAGGCAAGAAAAGGTTCCCCAACGGGGTACTTAGCTTTAATGAAGACTTCGGTTCCGAAATTTTTTCGTAATTCAGGAGCTGGCCGACCGGCACTTGCGAACTGCTTCTGCTTCGGGCACCGCGCGGCAAAAAAGACTGAAGAAGATGGCGTCGGCTGTGTCTTTTATACTCTAGCCTTCCTGACGTCAGAAGAGTACGCGACAACAACCGACGCCGGACCAAGACTTTGGAATTCGGCCGACCGAGGGACCGCCTGCCGGCTGAAAACCCATATGTAACTACTGCAGCTGTAATGCACGATGAACATATGCAATTGTTAACTTTTTCTGACATCGGACTGAGGCAAGAAAAGGTTCCCCAACGGGGTACTTAGCTTTATTGAAGACTTTGGTCTGAAATTCGATTTGAAAATCTCAGGAGTCGGCCGACCGGCACTTGCGAACTGCTTCGGGCACCGCGCAGCAAGAAAGACTGAAGAAAATGGCGTTGGATGCCTCTTGTATACTCCTGGCGCACTGACATCAGGGAAGAAGAGACAGCAACCGACGCCGGACCAAGACTTTGGAACTCTGGCCGACTGCAGGACCGCCTGACGGCAGGATAACGCAAGTGTGATGACTGCAGCAGTGTAACACAATGGTCATCATGCTGGAGGGATAGGTTCCTGACCCAGAGACTCCCCAGACTCTGGAACAGATTGCCCATACATGTCAAGCAAAGTGCCTCTGATCCTCTTCAAAAAGAACCTTGACGATTGGATGGGAGAAAGGAAATTCACCCCGGGGATCACGTCAGTCGCCCTGCTAGACAGGGGTCCAGGGAAGTAAATAGTGTGGGAAGAAATAGCCAGGGAATTGCTATGGCTAAGCTTGTATAGGCCCTAGGGCTGATAGCCTAGTACCAACCTATGAACCTATTTATGGTAAATGTACACAACTCTACTATGCTCTTCGTGTTTCACTGTTGCAGTCATCACATTTGCGTCGATTCCCAAGGAAACTAGGATGCCTTGCAAGACTGCAGAGGCAAACCCTGCCCTGGATTTGGAAAAGAAAGGCAGGTGGTAATGCTTGATAAAAGTGTGAACAGATGTCCAGGTGGCAGCCTCCAGGATGTCCCTCACGGGAACTCCTCTGAGGAAAGCTGCAGAGATGGAGACTGCTCTGGCAGAGTGTGTCCTGACCCCCTTGGCGGGAGGCTTTCCATGTTGTTTGCAACATAAGTGGATGCCATGTGCTATCCATTTGGAGATGGCTTTGCTTTCTGCCCCTGTAGCAAAGCTAACCAGCAACTTATCAGACTTTCAGAAGGATTTAGTCCTGTCTAGATAGAATCTGAGCTGTCTGTGCACATCCAGAGTGTGCAGAATCCTTTCCCCCTTGTTCTGTGGATTAGGAAAAAAATATGGGCAAATGTATGGATTGGACACCACTTTGGGCAAGAAGAATGGGTTAGTTCTGAGGGATACCCTGTCAGCATGGAAGATGATGACGGGTTCCAACAGCCATGAGCGCTTGGAGCTCAGAGACTTCTGGTTGAAGTGATGGCCAGAAGGAATGCGGTTTTCCAGGAGAGAAATTTTAGCTCTCCAGAAGAAGATGGTTCAAAAGGGGGCAGGGTGAGTTTTTCCAGTACAAAGTTAATGTCCCAAGCTGGTGTTGGTGCTCTTCTGGGTGGCCTCAAGTTGCTAGCAACTCTTAGGAACTGTTTGATCAAGAGGTATGACAAAAGGGACTGCTCAGTGGGAAAATGATCAGAAATAGTAAAGGCATGAATTTTATAGAGGAGAAAGAGAGGCCACTGTGTAGCAGGGTCAGCTAAGTAATCCAGGATGAGAGGGAGGGAAGGGCTGTGCCGTATTGGCTCTCTTAGCTTGGATCCAGGTGCAGAACCTTTTCCATTTGTCAGCATAAGACTGGTGCTAGGACGCCTGGCCTCACAGATCACATCTAGAACCGGTTTACTGATGTTGGCAGATTGGTTAGGGGTTAGGGAATAAGCCAAGCTAACAAATTGTGTGTCTGCAATTGGGGATGCATGAATTCCCCTTCCCTCTGGGTCAGGAGGTTTGGAATATGAGGAAGATGCCATAGGGACAGGCTAGGCAGCAAGGTGTACCAGTTCTGCCGGGGCCAGTCTGGAGCTATAAGAATGGTCCTTGGTTTTTACTACTTTACTTTGAGCAGTACCCTGGGGATGAGATATAGTGGAGGAAAGGCATAGTCCAATAGACTGACCCACGGGAAGGACAGGGCATCCACTTTCCAAGCCATACAGGGATGCTCCCTGGTGCAGAATTTGCTGAACTGATGGCTGGTGTGGGAGGCAAAGAGGTCGACTTTCGTTCTGCCCCATTTCAGAGTTATTAGGGTGAAGGTTTTTCTGTTGAGCTGCCACTCGTGTGGGTCCAGAAGATTTCTGCTTAATTGGTCTGCCAGAGAGTTGAGAGAGCCTGGTAGGAACTGTGCTAACAGGTGTAATTGCACGGCATGTTTGCCAAAGTGTCATGGTCAGCCTGCATGAAGGGTAGGAGTGAGTCCCTCCCTGCTTGTTGATGTACCACATCACAGTAGTGTTGTCTGTTTTGATCAGGAGAGCCCCTTGACACAGAAAGGGCTTGAAGGCTATCAAGGCATGCTGCACAGCCATCACCTTTTTGAATGATGTGCAGAGGGATTTGCTGCGGGCTCCATTGGCCCTGTATGCATCTGCCGTCCAGGTGAGCACCCCAAACATAGTCTGATGCGTCTGTGGTGAGGATCTGGGCGACGGGGGTGGTGGTGAGAAAGGCAGTCCCTTATTGTGGGAGCATGCTGTTGCCCACCAATGAAAATCTTTTCTGAGGCAAGGAATTATAGGCAGAAGAGTTTCCAGGTCTTAAGAATGTTGACACCAAAGGCTTTTTAGGTACCACTGAAGTTTCCTCATATGCAGTCTGGCATATGGAATTAGTAGTATGCAAGATGCCGTGAACCTCAGAGCTTGCAGGATCTTCCTTGCAGATAGATGGGGCCTGGTAGCTAGTTGAGAGAAGTAGGCTGTCAGGAAAATGTGTTTCTCTGGTGTAAGGTATGCCATCTGGGATGCTGTGTCCAGGCTTGCTCACAGGAAGATGATCCTTTCGGTGGGCACCTGTTTGGATTTCTCTGCACTGATTGTGTAACCTAGGGAGGTTAGTAGTGTCTTTACATAGGCCAGGTGTTTGAGCAGCTTTTCCTGGCTGTCTGCCTGGACAACGCTGTCATCTAAGTATGGGTAAATCTGAATATTTCTCTGTCTGCAAAAGGCAATGGCTGGAGTCAGACATTTTGTGAAAACTCTGGGAGCAGTAGATAAGCCAAAGGGAAGTGCAGAGAACTGAAAGTGTTGAGATCCTGCCCTGAAACAGAGATATTTCCTGCATGATTCCGATAGGGATGTGTAGGTAGACCTCTTTTACTTCTAGGGTGGCTAGCCAAGCGTCCTTGGAGAGCATGGGAAGCAGCTGTTGGAGGGTGAGCATTTTGAATTTTGGGATCACCGTGAAGGTGTTTAGAATGTATATATTGAGGATGGGGGCGCCAGGTGTCCTCTTTTCTGGGTACCAGAAAAAGTCTGGAGTAGAAACTTTGGCCTATCTGTTCTGCAGGAACGTGCTCTACTGCCCTCATAGAGAGGAGGGAAAGGATTTGCTTTTGAGCCTCTGCCCACTGGTTTGGTGGTAGGTCTGGGAACTCTTTTGGGGTTGGAAGGATGTGGAAGGAAAATGTGTATCCCTGAGACACTATGTTCAGAACCTAGTGGTCGTTGGTAATGGTGGCTCATGTGCTTGCTTAAAGAGAGAGTTTTCTTCCTAGGAGTAAAAGAAGGTGGACAGAGGGAGGGGGAGATGAGTCACTGAGTTCTTACCATAAGGGGGTGGCTTAGAACTCCCTGGTTTTGAAGTGGAGGAAGTCCACTGCTTAGATCTCTGCATTCCCTGTAGCCACTGTCTGGGGGGGGGGGGGGTCAAGTTCCCCGGGGTATAGGCTGGATTGGCTTACTGGGAGGAGGGAAGGACCAATGTTTGGTGGGACAATGCCTGCTGAACCTAGGTGGTTGGACCTGCAAGAAATCCTTAACTGTTTACATAGATTTTGCTTTTTCTTCCATCTTGTTTAAGACCTCTAATACCTTAGCACCAAATAAGTTATCGTTGTGCAAGGGGGCATTCAACAATTTAGATATGACATGGGACTGGCAGGGGCTGTTCCTTAAGCCATGCATGCTTTCTAATTTCAAATTTAGTGACTGCTGCCCTGTTAGAAGCTTCTAGGGCGTGAAACCCACAGTGCAAGGTGTGCTTAGTTACTTGACTTGCAGAATGCATTAACTCTTGTAATTCTTTTGATTCTGTCCAAGCAGGAAAGGAAGACATTTTTTGTTTAAGGAGTTCCAGGGTATGTTGCTGAAATTTCAGCATATGTAACTGACAATTTAGTGCCCTGATAGCAAGAGTAGCGAAGGTGTATACTTTTTTACCCCATCTGTCCAGTGCTTGGGAATCCCTATCTGAGGGGGTGGGATTCTTAGCAGAGGTTGCTTTAATTCCTTTAGGCCCTTGAGAAATTACCTCAGGGTCAGCAGTAGGATTTTTAAAAACAAATTTGTGAGTCAGGGACTCTACAGTATCTGTCTGGTTTTCTGGGCGTGGGAGGGAAGGTGTTAGGAGTCAAGCTGGATTCCAGGAAAACATCTTCCACAACATCCAGGATTGGGGGGATGGCCAAGGGTCTGTGCTGTGGAAGATCTAGGAATTCTCTGAGTCTCTTTTTAGACTGAGGGTAGTCTCGACTCTCCCACTGAAAATGCTCCCTTAAGGTATGCAGGGTTTCCCCAAAGGAAAAATCCTCTGAGGGAGAGGCTGAAGGAATGGAATCTTCTGCATCAGAATTCTCATAAGTAGAGAGGGGTTGCATGCCTTCAGATGCATCAGATTCATCTGACTCTTGTTCAGACAAAACGTCAAGGGACAGATCTCTCTTCCTTTTGCAGGTGGTAGCTTGGCTTCCCCTGATCAGCATGATAAGGTCTTCCACCACCTTAAGCATTTGAGACTGAGGCAAGGAAGCAGGCACCTGAGAGTGGGTTGTCGGTTTCTTGCGTGTGATTCGTACCCTGGGCCTTAGAAACTCGGTCGTTTTAGAAAGAAGGGTAGTAGCGAAAGAAGACGTTGGCTTGTGTCGAGAATCGGTAGTGCAAAGGACTTCCTCGGAAGCCAGTGCCTGCTCAGTCGCTACAGACTCATCCAAGGTAGAGACGACCGCAGGTTCCTTAGTCGAAGAAGAGTTTTATGGCACAGCGGACTCCGAAAGGGTCTTGGTAAGCAACCTGCGAATCCATAGAAGTGGGCATCAGGGGCTGCGAAAGCACCTCACTGAGGACCGGAGAAAGTACAGTTTTGTACCTACCATAAATGTAGATGTTCGAGTGCTAATACCGCTGCAGTAATCACAGATGGGTTTTCAGCCGTCAGGCGGTCCCTCGGTCGGCCGAATTCCAAAGTCTTGGTCCGGCGTCGGTTGTCGTCGCTTACTCTTCTGACGTCAGGAAGGCCAGAGTATATAAGACACAGCCGACGCCATGTTCTTCAGTCTTTCTTGCCCCAGATGTCAGGTGCCCCCAAAAGGAAGGCAATACATAAATAAAGCTTTTGTACATGTGAAAGCAATGCAATGTAATACCAAATCAGTGTAAGCAAGCAAATAAAACATAGCAGGATAACCCAAGTCAAGTGGTATGTGGGGAAGGAGGGAGGGAAACCTGTACTGCAGCTGTATTAGCACTCGAACATCTACATTTATGGTAGGTACAAAACTGTACTATGTTCATCGTGCATACAGCTGCAGTAATCACAGATGGGTAGAGTCCCATAGCTATGCATAGGGTGGTAGGTACTATGAGGAACTGGGTTGAGCCAGAATGCCCTGCAAAATAGCAGTGGCAAAGCCTGCTCTTGTTCTGGAATACAAGGGTAAGTGGTAGTGTTTTGTGAAAGTATGCACAGAACTCCAAGTGGCTGTCTCCAAAATATCTTTAGTAGGAACACCTCTGAGGAAGGCTGTAGAGGTGGCTGTGGCCCTGGTGGAGTGAGATCTGATATCAGTAGGGACATATTTCCCATGATAGGAATAACAAAACCGTATGCAGTGGCCAATCCACTTGGAAATGGTCTGTTTTGTAACTGGTTTCCCTTGAGCCCCTACAGCATAGGACACAAAAAGTTGTTCTGATTTCCTGAAGGACTTTGTTCTGTCCAAATAATAACGTAGCTGCCTATGGATGTCTAAAGAGTGTAGCAGCCTTTCCCCATTGTTTTGAGGGTTAGGATAAAAGGTAGGTAGGTGTATGGCTTGATTTAAGGCTACCCTGGATACCACTTTTGGCATAAAAGATGGGTTGGTACGAAGGGAAACCCTGTCCTGATGGAAGATGAGGAAGGTCTGCACCGCCATGAGGGCCTGTAATTCAGAAACCCTACGAGCTGAAGTGATGGCCAGAAGGAAGCTTGTTTTCCAGGACAAATACTGCAAATCTGTTGAGGCAGCAGGTTCAAAAGGAGGCAAAGTTAATTTTTCTAGTATGTAATTAAGGTCCCAGGCTGGTATTGGTTGCTTCCTTGGAGGTCTTATATTCTTAGCCCCTCTGAGGAACTGCCGTAAGAGTGGGAGAGAGAATAATGGAGGATCCGTGTTGAATTCTGCAGAAATGGCTGAGGCATGTATTTTTATGGAAGAAAATGCAAGTCCACTGTTCAGCAGTTCACCAGGTACTGTAAAACCTGAGGCAAGTTCAATTTTCTAGGATCCTGGCCTCTTTTCTCATTCCAACAGCAAAACCGCTTCCATTTGGCGGAGTAAGCTTTTCTAGTAGATGGTCTTCTGGCTTCCAAAATGACATCCTGCACCTCCTTGGAGAGTAGGGTCTGTTGTGGTATTAAGGGATTTTCCATGCAGCGAGGTTGAGTGTTTTCAGCTGACTGTGAAGAGTTTTGTATCTGTCCTGAGTCAGCAGAAGAGGTATTAGAGGCAGGGACCAGGGAGGAGTATGTGTTAGGCTCCTCAGGAGTGGGTACCAGTGTTGCCTTGGCCAATCTGGAGCAATCAGTATCATCCTTGGTTTGTCTGTTCTTGCTTTCAAAAGCACCTTGGGCAGAAGAGGCAGAGGTGGGAATGCATAAACTGTCCATGCTGTCCAACTGAATGAGAGGGCGTCCACTTTCCAGGCCTTTGGATGGAAGGTCCTTGAACTAAACTTTTTCAATTGATGGTTCCTGTGGGAGGCAAAAAGATCTATGTCTGGTCTCCCCCACGCTTGGATTATCTCTGTAAACACCTGAGGATGTTAACTTCCATTCGTGTGGATCTCTCATGCTTCTGCTTAGAGTGTCTGCCAGTGTGTTTTCCAGTCCTGGCAAGTACTGTGCTTGAAGCTCGATTTGTCTTTCCAGAGCCAAGTTCCAAAGAGTCATGGCTAGTCTGCACAAGGGGTATGAATGTGTTCCTCCTTGTTTGTTTATGTACCACATTACTGTGGTGTTGTCTGTTCTTATCAGTAATTGTCCTGGATGCAAGAAGTCTTTGAAGGCTGTAACTGCATTTATTACTGCTAGCATTTCTTTTTGATTGATGTGAAGGTGCTTTTCCTTTTGGGACCATCTGCCCTGAATGCACCTGTTCTTCATGTGCGCCCCCCAGGTGTAGTCTGAGGCGTCTGTGGTTATGGCTTGTTTTGCTTGAGGCTTGCAGAATGGAAGGCCTGCGTTTACTTGACATGCTTGGGCCCACCATAGGAATTCCTTTTGCAAACATGGAATTATCGGTATAATTGCTTCCAAGCTGTGACTGTGTTGAGACCATAGATTTTTTAGGTACCACTGAAGTTTCCTCATATGCAACTTTGCACACGGGATTAGAAGAATGCAAGATGCCATGAATCCCAGAGCCTGCAGGATTTTCCTTGCAGTAAGCCTGGTACGTTTTGCTAGTGTTTTGAAGTACTGAGATAGTTGCTCTTGTTTTTCTGGCGTAAGATATGCCATCTGGGTGTTTGTGTCCAAGCTGGCACCCAGGAATGTTATTTTCTGAGATGGTGTTAGCCTTGATTTCTCCTTGTTGATGGTATATCCCAGAGAAAGCAGTAATCGTGTCACATATGCCAGATGTTCCAGTAGTATGTGTTTGCTGTCCGCTTGGATCAGGCAGTCGTCCAGATAAGGGTAAATTTGTATCCCTTGAAGTCTGCAGTAGGCGATTACTGATGCCAGGCACTTTGTGAATACTCTGGGCGCAGTAGATAAGCCAAAGGGCAAAGCAGAGAATTGATAGTGGATTGAACCTGCAAGAAATCTGAGGCATCTTCTGCAGCTTTGTCTGATTGGGACATGCAGGTATGCCTCCTTGAGGTCCAATGTTACCAGCCAAAACTCCTTGCCCAGCATGGGAAGAAGTTGCTGTAATGTGAGCATCTTGAATTTTGGAACGAGTAGAAATGTGTTTAGGATGGATAAGTCCAGAATGGGTCTCCAGTCGGTTCCTTTTCTTGGTACCAGAAAAAGTCTTGAATAAAAACCTTGACCTTTGTTGGTGTGTAGGTACCTTTTGTATAGCTCTCATGTTTAAGAGCTTTGTAATTTGCAGTTGTGCCTCTGCCCTTTGATTTTGTGGCAGGTTTGGCATGCCCTCTCATTTTTGGAAGAGTGTGAAATTGAAATTTGTAGCCTCTGTGATGTCCAGTATCCATTTGTCTGTTGTGACAATATGCCAATTGCTTGCAAATAATGCTAGTTTCCCTCCCAAAGGTGCTGCCAGCTGTGACTTGCTTGGCAAGGAAATGAGAGAGTCATTGAGCTTGTTTCCTGTATTGTTGTGCACTGTCTTCACCACCTCTTGGTGCTGGAGACTGCCATTGTCTGCCTCTATATGATCCTTGTGGTTGCCCGCTGCCCCTTGTGTGTCTGTATCTACCTCTTTGGGGCTTGTCAGTGGCTGGAAAGGACCAGTTTTTTGAAGGCCAATTCCTGCTAAAACGTGGTGGCTGGACCTGTAAGAAAGCTTTGAAAGTTTGCATAGATATGGCTTTTTCTTCCATTTTTCGTAGCATCTCCTCAGCATTAGTACCAAAAAGTACATCCTTTTGTAAAGGAGCATCCAGAAGTTTAGCTTTCACCTGATCAGGCAAATTTTGTTCCCTAAGCCAGGCATGTCTGCGAATGACTGATCCTGCAGCAGCCGCTCTACTGGAGGCCTCTAGGGCATCATAGCCACATTGTAAGGTGTGTTTACCCACTTGCTCCGCACTATGCATCATATCCTGTAACTCTTTAAAATCTGGTTGTTCAGGTAGAGACATTTTGTTCCTTAATTGTGATAACAGGTACTGTTGATATTTAATCATATGAAACTGACAGTTTAAGGCCCTCATGGCTAGGGTGGCTGAGGTATATACCTTCTTACCCCACCTTTCTAGAGATCTAGATTCCCTTTCTGCAGGAAGTGGATTCTTGGCAGTGGAGGCCTTTAACCCCTTGGGGCCTTGTGAAATGGTTTCAGGGTCAGCATTATGGCCTTTGTAGAGAAACTGGTGAGAACTGGGTACTCTGTAATACCTATCAGGCTTTACTGGTGCAGGAGGCAGAGAATCAGGGTTAAGACAAGCCTCCGAATAGACATCATCCAGTACATCCAAAACAGGGGGTATAGCTAGAGGTCTGTGCTGAGGTAACCAAAGAAATTCCCTAAGTCTTTTCTTGGAATCTGAAAAGTCTTGGCCTTCCCAATGGAAGTGTTCCCTCAAGGTGTGCAAGGTTTCCCCAAAAGAAAAATCCTCAGGGGGGGATACAGAAGGAATGGACTGTTCTGCATCCGAATCCTCAAAAGGGGAATAAGAGTGTTCCCTCTGCATCAGAATGTTCTGATAAAATGGATCCCTGATCAGAAGAGGGAGATTCTTCCTCCACTCTGGGTCTCTTGTCAGGAGGGGGCTGAGAACCTCTGATAAGAGTTATTAGGTCCTCAGCCATTTTAAGCATCTGTTTCTTAGGCATGGGTCCAGAAGATGGGCCTTGTGCAGCAGGCCTAGTGGGATGCCTGGCTGCTTTGGATTTAGTAAAGGCCTTAATTGAAAAAGAAGATGAAGGCCTAAATACACCATGGGTGGAGGTGGACCTGTCCACATTAGTAGGCTCAACATAAGCCGGGGCTTCGGTTGTAGTCTGGGAAAGGGCCGAGGACCCAGCGGTCTCAGGTACAGAGGACACCGCCAAAGGAGTGTCGTCGGTAGTCAGGGACTGCAAAGGCGTCTCGCTGAGAACCAGACCACGTGTAGCCTGTTTTGGCAATTTGTCGGGAGACCGCGGGCCTCGTGTGTCGGTCCTTTTCCTTGCGTTTTTTGGATAAAACGGTAGTCGGAGTGTCCGACGACATTTTATAGTCAAAAGCTTTACCAAAATAGTGTTGGGCGAACTCCGCCCGACGCTTGATAGTGCGTTTATTGAAGGTAGCGCAAAAGCGGCAGCCCGAGACGTCGTGGTCTGGGCCCAAACAAGGTATGCAAAGGGAATGGAAATCCTTATGCGGTATTTGCTTCCCACAAGAAATACAATTATTAACTTTTTCTGACATCGGTCTGAGGCAAGAAAAGTTTCCCCAACGGGGTACTTAGCTTTAATGAAGACTTCGGTTCCAAATATTTTCGTAATTCAGGAGCTGGCCGACCGGCACTTGCAAACTGCTTCTGCTTCGGGCACCGCGCGGCAAAAAAGACTGGAGAAAGTACAGTTTTGTACCTACCATAAATGTAGATGTTCGAGTGCTGATACAGCTGCAGTAATGACAGATGGGTTTTCAGCCGTCAGGCGGTCCCTCGGTCGGCCGAATTCCAAAGTCTTGGTCTGGCGTCGGTTTTGTCGCATACTCTTCTGACGTCAGGAAGGCCAGAGTATATAAGACACAGCCGACGCCATGTTCTTCAGTCTTTCTTGCCCCAGATGTCAGGTGCCCCCAAAGGAAGGCAATACATAAATAAAGGTAATCCATAAAAACAAGCAAATAAAACATAGCAGGATAACCCAGTCAGTAGGTATGAAGAGGTTTTTAGGCCACATGGCCTTTCCAAGAGGGGAAGGAGGGAGGGAAACCTGTACTGCAGCTGTATCAGCACTCGAACATCTACATTTATGGTAGGTACAAAACTGTACTATGTTCATCGTGCATACAGCTGCAGTAATGACAGATGGGTAGAGTCCCAAAGCTATGCATAGGGTGGTTGGTATTATGAGGAAAGTACAGTTTTGTACCTACCATAAATGTAGATGTTCGAGGGCTATTACAGCTGCAGTAATCACATATGGGTTTTCAGCCAGGTCCCTCGGTCGGGCCGAATTCCAAAGTCTTGGTCCGTCGGTTGTTGTCGCGTTCTCTTCTGGCGTCAGGAAGGCTAGAGTATATAAGACACAGCGCCATCTTCTTCAGTCTTTCTTGCCCCAGATGTCAGGTGCCCCAAAGGAAGGCAATACATAAATAAATCTAATCCACTAAAGTAAGCAAATAAAACATAGCAGGATAACCCAGTCAGCAGGTATGAAGAGGTATTCAGACCCCAAGGTCTTACCAAGTGGGAAGGAGGGTGGAAACATGTACTGCAGCTGTAATAGCCCTCGAACATCTACATTTATGGTAGGTACAAAACTGTACTATGTTCATCGTGCATTACAGCTGCAGTAATCACATATGGGTAGAGTCCCAAAGCTATGCATAGGGTGGTAGGTACTATACGGAACTGGGTTGAGCTAGAATGCCCTGCAAAACTGCAGTGGCGAAGCCTGCTCTTGTTCTGGAATATAAAGGCAGATGGTAGTGTTTTGTGAAGGTATGTACAGAACTCCAAGTGGCTGCCTCCAAGATATCTTTAGTAGGCACTCCTCTGAGGAAGGCTGTAGAGGTGGCTGTGGCCCTGGTGGAGTGAGATCTGATACCAGTAGGGACAGGTTTTCCATGATAGGAGTAACAAAGTATGCAGTGACCAATCCACTTGGAAATGGTCTGTTTGGTAACTGGTTTCCCTGGAGCACTCAGGGCATAGGACACAAAAAGCTGGTCTGATGTCCTGAAGGACTTAGTTCTGTCCAAATAGTAACGTAGCTGCCTATGAATGTCTAAAGAGTGAAGCAGCCTTTCCCCTTTGTTTTGAGGGTTAGGATAGAAGGTAGGTAGGTGTATGGCTTGGTTTAAGGCTACCCTGGATACCACTTTAGGCATAAAGGACGGGTTAGTAAGGGAAACCCTATCCTGATGGAAGATGAGGAAGGGCTGCACTGCCATGAGGGCCTGTAATTCAGAAACCCTACGAGCTGAAGTGATGGCCAGAAGAAAAGCTGTTTTCCAGGACAAATATTGCAGATCTGTTGAGGCAGCAGGTTCAAAGGGAGGCAATGTTAATTTTTCCAGAATGTAGTTAAGGTCCCAGGCTGGTATTGGTTGCTTCCTTGGCGGTCTAATATTTTTAGCCCCTCTGAGGAACTGCCGTAAGAGAGGTTGAGAGAACAAGGGGGGGTCTGTGTTGTATTCTGCAGAGATTGCTGAGGCATGTATTTTAATGGAAGAAAATGAAAGTCCACTGTTCAGTAGCTCAGCTAGGTACTGTAAAACTCGAGGCAAGTTCAACTTCCTGGGATCCTGGCCTCTTTTCTCATTCCAACAGCAAAACCGCTTCCATTTTGCGGAGTAAGCTTTTCTGGTTGATGGTCTTCTGGCCTCCAAAATGACATCCTGCACCTCCTTGGAGAGAAGGGTCTGTTGAGGTGTTGAGGAATTTTCCATGCAGCGAGGTTGAGTGTCTTCAGTTGACTGTGCAGGGTCTTGTAGCTGTTCTGAGTCAGCAGAAGTGGTGTTAGAGGCAAGGCCCAGGGAGGAGAATGGATTAGACTCCTCAGGAGCGGATACCAGTGTTGCCTTGGCCAATCCGGTGCAATCAGTATCATCCTTGGTTTGTCTGCTCTTGCTTTCAGCAGTACCTTGGGCAATAGAGGCAGAGGTGGGAATGCATAAACTGTCCCTGCTGTCCAACTGAATGAAAAGGCGTCCACTTTCCAGGCCTTTGGATGGAAGGTCCTTGTACAAAACTTTGTCAATTGATGGTTCCTGTGGGAGGCAAAAA
The DNA here is from genome assembly GCF_019279795.1 of Protopterus annectens. NCBI lineage: Eukaryota > Metazoa > Chordata > Ceratodontiformes > Protopteridae > Protopterus > Protopterus annectens. Next base: position 1,745,057,970 of record NC_056743.1, on the reverse strand, counting down.
GATCTATGTCTGGCCTCCCCCACGCTTGGATTATCTCTGCAAACACCTGAGGATGTAACTTCCATTCGTGTGGGTCTATCATATTCCTGCTCAGAATGTCCGCCAATGTGTTTTCCAGTCCTGGCAGGTATTGTGCTTGAAGCTCGATTTGTCTTTCCAGAGCCAAGTTCCAAAGAGTCATGACTAGTCTGCACAAGGGGTATGAATGTGTTCCTCCTTGTTTGTTTATGTACCACATTACCGTGGTGTTGTCTGTTTTTATTAGTAGTTGTCCTGGATGCAGGAAGTCTTTGAAAGCTGTAATTGCATTTATTACTGCTAGCATTTCTTTTTGATTGATGTGAAGGTGCTTTTCCTTTTGGGACCATCTTCCCTGAATGCACCTGTCCTTCATGTGCGCCCCCCAGGCGTAATCGGAGGCGTCTGTGGTTATGACTTGTTTTGCTTGAGGCTTGCAGAATGGGAGGCCTGTATTTGCTTGGCATGCTTGTGCCCACCATAGAAATTCCTTTTGTAGACATGGAATTATTGGTATAATTGCTTCCAAACTGTGACTGTGTTGAGACCATAGATTTTTTAGGTACCATTGAAGTTTCCTCATGTGCAGCTTTGCACATGGGATTAGAAGAATGCAAGATGCCATGAATCCCAGAGCCTGCAGGATTTTCCTTGCAGTAAGCCTGGTACTTTTTGCTAGTGTTTTGAAGTACTGAGGTAGTTGCCCTTGTTTTTCTGGCATAAGATATGCCATCTGGGTGTTTGTGTCCAAGCTGGCACCCAGGAAGGTTATTTTCTGAGCTGGTGTTAGCTTTGATTTCTCCTTGTTGATGGTGTAACCCAGAGAAAGCAGTAACCGTGTCACATATGCCAGATGTTCTAGTAGTCTGTGTTTGCTGTCCGCTTGGATCAGGCAGTCGTCCAGATAAGGGTAAATTTGTATCCCTTGCAGTCTGCAGTAAGCAATCACTGATGCCAGGCACTTTGTGAATACTCTGGGCGCAGTAGATAAGCCAAAGGGCAATGCAGAGAATTGATAGTGAATTGAACCTGCAAGAAATCTGAGGTATCTTCTGCAACTTTGTCTGATTGGGACATGCAGGTATGCCTCCTTGAGGTCCAATGTTACCAGCCAAAACTCCTTGCCCAGCATGGGAAGAAGTTGCTGTAATGTGAGCATCTTGAATTTTGGTACGAGTAGGTATGTGTTTAGTATGGATAAGTCCAGAATGGGTCTCCAGTCGGATCCTTTTCTTGGTACCAGAAAGAGGCTTGAATAAAATCCTTGACCTTGTTGGTGCGTAGGTACCCTTTGTATAGCTCTCATGTTTAGGAGCTTTGAAATTTGTAGTTGTGCCTCTGCCCTTTGATTTTGTGGCAGGTTTGGCATGCCTCTCTTTTTTGGTAGAGTGTGGAATTGAAATTTGTAGCCTCTGTTTATAATGTCCAGGATCCATTTGTCTGTAGTGACAATATGCCAATTGCTTGCAAATAATGCTAGTTTCCCTCCCAAAGGTGCTGCCAACTGAAACTGGCTTGGCATGGAAATGAGGGAGTCATTGAGTTTGCTTTCTGTATTGTTGTGCACTGTCTTCACCACCTCTTGGTGCTGGAGATTGCCATTGTCTGCCTCTGTATGATCCTTGTGATTGCCCTCTGCCCCTTGTGCGTCTGTATCTACCTCTTTGGGGCTTGTCACTGGCTGGAAAGGACCAGTTCTTTGAATGCCAGTTCCTGCTAAACCGTGGTGGCTGGACCTGTAGAAAGGCTTTGACAGTTTGCATAGACTTGGCTTTTTCCTCCATTTTTCGTAATATATCCTCAGCATTAGTACCAAAAAGAACATCCTTTTGCAAAGGAGCGTCAAGAAGTTTAGCTTTCACATGATCTGGTAAAGTTTGCTCTCTAAGCCAGGCATGTCTGCGGATGACTGACCCTGTAGCAGCCGCTCTCTACTGGAGGCCTCTAGGGCATCATAACCACATTGTAAGGTGTGTTTTCCCACCTGCTCCGCACTATGCATCATATCCTGTAACTCTTTTAAATCTGGTAGTTCAAGATTTGTCATTTTGCTCTTTAATTGTGATAGCAAGTACTGTTGATATTTTATCATATGAAAGTGACAGTTTAAGGCCCTCATGGCTAGGGTGGCCGAGGTATATACCTTCTTACCCCACCTTTCTAGAGATCTGGATTCCCTTTCTGCAGGGAGTGGATTCTTAGCAGTGGCGGCTTTTAATCCCTTAGGGCCCTGTGAAATGGTTTCAGGGTCAGCATTATGGCCTTTATAGAGAAATTGGTGAGAAGTGGGCACTCTGTAATATCTATCAGGTTTTACTGGTGCTGGAGGCAGGGAATCAGGGTTAAGACAGGCCTCCGAATAGACATCATCCAGAACCTCCAAAACAGGGGGTATAGCCAGAGGTCTGTGTTGAGGTAACCAGAGAAATTCCCTAAGTCTTTTCTTGGAGTCTGAAAAGTCTTGGCCTTCCCAATGGAAGTGCTCTCTCAAGGTGTGCAAGGTTTCCCCAAAAGAAAAATCCTCAGGGGGACACACGGAAGGAATGGATTGCTCAGCATCCGAATCCTCAAAAGGAGAATAAGAGTGTTCCTCTGCATCAGAATGCTCCGAAATAATGGATCCCTGGTCAGAAGATGGGGATTCTTCCTCTACTCTGGGTCTCTTATCAGGAGGGGGCTGGGAACCTCTGATAAGTGTAATAAGGTCCTCCGCCATCTTAAGCATGTGTTTCTTAGGCAAGGGTCCAGAAGATGGGCCTTGTGCAACAGGCCTAGTGTGATGCCTGACTGCTTTGGCTTTAGTAAAAGCCTTAATGGAGAAGGTAGATGAAGGCCTAAAAACACCATGGGTGGAGGTGGACCTGTCCACATTAACAGTTTCAAAAGAAGCCGGGGCTTCGGTAGTAGTCTGGGAAAGGGCCGAAGGGCCTGCGGTCTCAGGTACAGAGGACACCGCCAGAGTCGCGGTCGCCGGTGCTCAGGGACTGCAAAGGCGTCTCACTGAGAACCAGAGCACGTGGAGCCTGTTTCGGTGTGGTGTCAGCGGAGACCGCGGTCTTCGCGTCGGTCCTTTTCCCTGCGTTTTCTGGGTAAAGCGGTAGTCGGAGTGTCCGACGACATTTTATAGTCAAACGCTTTTCCAAAATAATGTTGGGCGAACTCCGACGCTTGATAGTGCGTTTATTGAAGGTAGCACAAAAGCGACAGCCAGAGACGTCGTGGTCTGGGCCCAAACAAGGTATGCAAAGGGAATGGAAATCCTTATGCGGTATTTGCTTCCCACAAGAAATACAATTATTAACTTTTTCTGACATCGGTCTGAGGCAAGAAAAGTTTCCCCAACGGGGTACTTAGCTTTAAAGAAGACTTCGGTTCCAAATATTTTCGTAATTCAGGAGCTGGCCGACCGGCACTTGCGAACTGCTTCTGCTTCGGGCACCGCTGCAAAAGACTGGAGAACATGGCGTCGGCTGTGTCTTGTATACTCTGGCCTTCCTGACGTCAGAAGAGTATGCGACAAAACCGACGCCGGACCAAGACTTTGGAATTCGGCCGACCGAGGGACCGCCTGACGGCTGAAAACCCATCTGTCATTACTGCAGCTGTATGCACGATGAACATCATGGAGTCGGCTGTGTCTTATATACTCTGGCCTTCCTGACGTCAGAAGAGTAAGCGACGACAACCGACGCCAGACCAAGACTTTGGAATTCGGCCGACCGAAGGACCGCCTGACGGCTGAAAACCCATCTGTGATTACTGCAGCTGTATGCACGATGAACATCTGACTAGGTTAACGGAAGCGATGTCGGTAGGTTTGGACCTGTGTGGTCTGTCTGTCTTTATCTTTATATTTTTCTGGTAGATCTACTGTCGGATGGCTTACCGAAGCCATATTGGAATTCGAGGACTGTAAGCGAAAATATCTGGTTACAATAAGGGCCCAACGACAGATAGTTCTGGCATTGAACAAAGCACAGAAGCGACAACGGGGGACGTCGTGGTCTGGACCTAAACAAGTGACGCAGTAAGAATGGAAGCTTGGTGTGGTATTTGCTTTCCACAGGCAAGACAATTGACTTTTTCTGACAACAGTTAGTGCAAGAAAAAAGGATCCCCAATGGGGTACTTATACCTTTAGAAGACTTCAACTTCAATTCGGAGAATGAAAACTCAGGTAGCGGCTGACCGGCATTCGTGCGAACTGCTTCTGTTTCAGGCTCCACGACAAGAAAGACCGATGTAATGGCAATGGCTGCCTTACTTTATACTACTGACTACCTGATGTCAGTCCTGAAGCGACAGCAACCGACACAGAAATACTAAGTCTCGGGTATTCGGGCTGGCTGAGGGCTACCTTGGCAGGGATAACTGCAACAGTGAAACACGAAGAAAATCTGGAACCCTGGGCACTTCTCTTACATTTGCTCTGAGCTGAAACAACCTGCTGAGGTTCATTCCTTTTTCGTCCATGCTGTACCCAAGGTTCCAATTTCTCACCCTCAAAGCATGGTCACACCAAGCTTGCTTGCAGCATCCACCCACATGTCTACATAAGATGCTAAACTCCCTACGTATCTCAAAAACTAAACTAATTAAAATAGATGGGGGATTTAAACGTGATCCTATCACAACACAACAGCCCAGAACAAGTACTAAGTGTCAAAATAAAGACTAGAACAGGTAAAAAAAAAGATGGAAATAAAATAAGAAACAGTAGACTAAAACAGCACAACAAAGTTACAGCCAGCTAGGCAACTGAAAAAATGAGATTTGTGAAATCGGCCACTGTAGGTGAATAAACTGACCAGTGAAGGATGTTTTTGTTTTATCAGAAATCAGAAAGAAAACATTAATCCCGAAAGATTCAAGAGCAACAACAGTTTAAGATAAACACAAGACTAAACACAAAAATAAAACAATGAAGACCCATGGTGAAAAATAATGAATGTACAGAGATGCAAGTTATAAAATGATTGCTGTTTGCCCAAAGTATGGATCACAAGTGAAAGCCCAATGGATCAAGAGAAATACCATGACGAGCTACTAAAATTACTGACAATGACCCTGGCTGTAACTCAAATCCAGAATTGGCATCGCTCAGAAGAGATATACAAAGTCCTGTATAAAAGGCAAATGGAACAGAATGGATTACTAAGGTAAAAAAAGACATCTAAAGTGGGTAAGGGATGCAAAAAAGTACAGTTGTGTACACTTACCAGAAATGCAGATGTTTGAGTGTATTCACTGTTGCAGTCATTACATTCGGGTAATCTGCTGGCAGGTTGCCCTCAGTCGGCCTGATTAACCAAGTCTTGGGTCCTGCGACGGTTGCTGTCCCTTCTTCCATGACGTCAGGTCGTCAGGGGTATAAAACATGCAGCCAACACCATTACATGTTTTTCTTGCCTCAGATGTCAGGTGCCCCCCAATGGGGAGCAATAGATATATATATATATATATATATAATTTAAAACACAAAAAATATACCTCCAAACAAAAGCAAATACACCAAAAAGGCTTTTAAGCATAGTAAAAGAAAGTAGAGGTATAGGAAGAGAAAAAAACAGGGGGCTGGAGGGAAGATAACCAAGACTGCAACAGCGAATACAGTCTAACATCTACATTTATGGTAAGTGTACACGACTGTACTATGTTCTTCATGTTTCACTGTTGCAGTCATTATATTTGGGTAGATTCCCAAAGCTATGGTTGGGGAGGATGGATTTATACAGCATTAGGACCAGCTATAAGGCCCCGCAGGACAGCAGTGGCAAAGCCAGCTCTGGATTTAGAGAAGAAAGGTAAATGGTAATGTTTGGTGAATGTATGATCGGAGCTCCAGGTAGCAGTTTCTAGAATGTCTCTGGTAGGAACACCTCTGAGAAAGGCTGCAGAAGTAGATGCAGCCCTGGTGGAATGAGATCTGATCCCCTGGGGGACTGTTTTACCATGGTGCATATAACAGAAACAAATACAATGGCTTATCCATTTGGAAATGGCCTGCTTTGAAATAGTCTTTCCCTCTGCCCCTGCTGCAAATGCCACCAGTAGTTCAGATTTTGTACTGTTTAGGTAAAATCTAAGTTGTCTGTGTACATCCAATGAATGCAGAATCCGCAACCCCTTGTTCTGTGGATTGGGAAAGAAAGTTGGCAAATGAATTGTCTGATTAAGATCCACACTGGATACCACCTTAGACATGAAGGATGGATTGGTCCTGAAAGACACCCTGTCCGCATGAAAAATAATGAAAGGCTCCACTGCCATAAGAGCCTGCAATTCAGAGAACCCTCTAGCTGAAGTGACTGCTAAAAGGAGAGCTGTTTTCCAGGAGAGGAATTTTAAGTCTGCAGTAGCAGCTGGCTCAAAAGGAGGGAGATTGAGTTTTTCCAATACAAAATTGAGGTCCCAGGCAAGGGCTGGAGCTCTCCTGGGTGGTCTTAAGTTTTTGGCCCCTCTGAGATACTGCTATAACAGAGGATGAGAGAAGAGGGGAGGTTCTGTGTTGTACTGTGCTGAAATGGCAGAGGCATGGATTTTTATGGAATAAAAGGACAGGCCCTTGTGAAGCATCTCAGTTAAGTACTGTAAAATCTCAGGAATATTGGGCACTGCTGTGCTTATTCCTTGTGATTGGTTCCAGGCACAGAATCTTTTCCATTTGTCAGCATAAGATTTCCTAGTACTAGGCCTTTCGCCTCCAAAATGACATCCATCACAGGTTTGCTGAGGATGCCAAGGGTGATGATTAGCCAGGCTGCAAGATTCAAAGTTTGGAGCTGAGTGCGCAGAATTTGGTTGTTCTGCTGAGACAGTAAGTAAGGTGTCTGGGGCAGGTGCCACGGTGGAAGGTGTGACTCATTGCGGAGGAGTGGGTACCAGTGTTGGCAAGGCCAGTCTGGAGCAATCAGAATAATTTTTGGTTTGTCCTGTTTTACAGTACAACTTTGGAGAGCAGAGGCAGAGGGGGAAAAGCACAGACTGATGGGTTTTTCCAGCTGAATGATAGAGCATCCACTTTCCAGGCTTTTTTGTGATGAGTTCTTGTGCAGAATTTGTCCAATTGATAGTTCAGGGGTGAAGCAAAAAGATCTATGTTTGCACTCCCCCATTTGCGTGTCAACATGTTGAAAATCCGTGGTTCCAGTTTCCATTCATGTGGGTCCATGAGATTTCTGCTTAGTTCGTCTGCCAGAGTATTCAGCTTTCCTGGCAGGAACTGAGCTTGTAGTTGTACTTGACAGGTCAAGACAGTGTTCCACAATGCCATGGCTAGTCTGCAAAGGGGGGTAGGAGTGTGTACCCCCTGCTTGTTTATGTACCACATAACTGTGGTGTTGTCTGTCTATCATTAACTGTCCTGGATGAAGGTAGTCCTTGAAGGTTGTCAGTGCATTCTGTACAGCTAGCATCTCTTTCTGATTGATATGAAGGTGCATTTGATTTGGGCTCCATTTGCCTGAATGCACTTCCCTGCCAGATGAGCCCCCCAAGCATAGTCTGATGCGTCTGTAGTTAGGGTTTGGGCGGCAGGGGGTGGAGTGAATGGAAGTCCCTTGTTTTGGTGGCAGGCCTCTGCCCACCATAGGAACTCTAGTTGCAGGCAAGGTATAAGAGGAATCATGGTTTCCAGGCTGTGACAATGTTGACTCCATAAACTTTTTAAGTACCACTGAAGTTTCCTCATAAGCAGTCTTGCATATGGAATTAGAAGAATGCAGGAGGCCATGAACCCCAAGGCTTGCAGAATTTGTCTTGCAGATAGCAGGGTTTTTGTGGCCACCTGTTTGAAGTACGTTATCAAATGAATTTGCTTTTCTGGCGTAAGGTAAGCCATCTGGGCAGTTGTATTCAAGCTTGCACCCAGGAATGTAATTTTTTTGAGAGGGTACCAATTGTGACTTCTTTTCGTTTCAGGTGCACCCTAGACAAGTTAGAACTCTTTTTACAAACGCCAGATGCTTCAGAAGAATGCCCTTTTCTGCCTGAATTAGACAATCGTCCAGGTATGGATATATCTGAATATTTCTTTCCCTGCAAAATGCAATTACTGTAGCCAGGCACTTTGTAAAGACCCTGGGCGCAATAGATAAGCAAAGGGATGGGAGGGTGGCCTAATGGTTAAGGTGTTTGCCTTACAAACACAAGGTGCAGGGTTTGAGTCTCACAAGGGATAAATGGCTAGGCTTAAAATGACTCGCAAGGGCAGTTAGCTTAGTACTAACCTATGAAGGGCAGTGCAGAGAACTGGTAATACAAGTAGCCTGCTTTGAAGCAGAGGTATCTTCTGCAAGATTTCCTGATTGGGATATGCAGGTAAGCCTCTTAAGTCTAGAGTTACCAAACAGGCATCTTTGACAAGCACAGGAAGCAACTGTTGAAGAGTCAGCATCTTGAATTTTGGAATGTCCAGAAATGTGTTTAGAGTAGGCAAGTCCAGAATTGGACACCATGATCTGTCTTTTCTGGGTACCAGGAAAAGTCTTGAATAGTAACCTTGTCCCTTTTCATCTTCTGGTAATGGTTCAATAGCCCCCATTTTCATGAGGGACAGAACTTGTTTCTGGGCCTCTGCCCACTGATTTGAGGGCAGGTCTGGCCATCTGTTTGGGACTGGCAATTTGTGGAAATTAAATCTGTATTCCTAGGATACTATATTTAAAACCCATTTGTCCTGGGTTATAAGTTTCCAGTTTCTTGTATGAAGTGCCAGTTTTCCCTCCAAAGGGGTGCCAAAAGGTAAGTGCTTGGTGAGTGTAGAGGGAAGTCATTCAGACTGTTTACCATAGGGAGGTGCCTTGCTGTTTCCAGATTTGGAGGTGAAGGCACCCCATTGTTTTGTTCTAAAAGTCCCTTAAGACTGAAACCGGGAGCCTTTGGAATGTCTGGGTTTGACTTGAGTGGCTCTCGAAGGAACTGGAAAGGACCAGTTCTTAGTACGCCAGTGCCTACTAAATCTTGGAGGTTGCACTTCTAAGAAATCTTCCACAGTTTGCATAGATTTAGCTTCATCTTCCATCTTTTTTAAAACTTCTTCAGCCTGATTACCAAAGAGACGGTCCTATTGTAAAGAAGCATCCAACAATTTTGCTTTAACATGTTCGGGCAGAGTTTGCTCTTTGAGCCAAGCATGCCTTCTTAGCACAGACCCAGTTACAGCAGTCCTACAAGAGGCCTCCAAAGAATCAAAACCACATTTCAAAGTATGCTTTCCAACTTGTTCAGCTGAATGCAATAAATCCTGTAAATCTTTATTTTTCCACACAGTCAGAAATTGACATCATTTTCTGTTTAAGCAATCCCATGATATGCTGTTGATATTTAAGCATATGGAATTGACAGTTTAAAGCCCTGATTGCCAAGGTTGCAGAAGTGTAAACCTTCTTACCCCATCTATCCAGCGCCTTGGAATCTCTATCAGAAGGGGTAGGATTTTTAGCAGTAGAGGCCTTAATGCCCTTGGGACCCTGAGAAACGGTTTCAGGATCTGCAATAGGGTTTTTGAAAAGGAATTTGTGGGAGTCGGGAACCCTGTAGTATCTGCCTGGCTTACAAGGAGCCGGGGGGCAGAGAATCGGGAGCCATACCAGATTCTGAAAAAACATCAACAATGTCTAGAACAGGAGGTATAGCCAAAGGCCTATGCTAAGGAAGAAGAAGAAAATCCCCAAGTCTCTTCTTAGATTCAGAGAAATCCTGACTTTCCCAGTGGAAATGTTCCCTTAAGGTATGTAAGATTTCACCAAAAGAAAAATCCTCAGGGGGAGAAGCAGAAGGAATGGAATCTTGTGCATTAGAGTCCTCAAAAGTAGGTATAGACAAATCCTGTTCATTAGAAGAGTCCGAAGAAATAGAATCCTGTTCAGAAGTTTCATAATCAATGTCTTGCCTAGGCGTCTTAGAAGGAGGGGGTTGGCTACCCCTGATCAGAGGAATTAAATCTTCAGCCATTTTGATCATTTGTTTTTTAGGCATAGCGGCCTGCACATGTGGTCCAGGCGTTGTTTTTTAGACGGATTTAGATTTTGGCCTTAGTTTTGAAGATGGCGTTGGTCTAATATAACAATCTGTAGGCCTGAAAACACCCTCAGAAGCTGGTGCCTGCACAGCAGCTCCAGACCCATCCAAGATAGAGACATCCGAGGGTTCCATGACTGAAGCATCTCGCAGCATACCGGACTCCGAATGGGTCTCAGTAGAGGCCTGCGAATCAGAAGTAGCGGGTATCAGGGGCTGCGAAAGCACCTCACTGAGTAATGGCGAACTGGTGACTGGCTTAGAAGCGTCATAGTCAGTTTTGGACCTCGACAGTCTGTCTTTTTCTTCGCATTTTTTAGGTATTCCGGTAGTCGGATTGCTAACCTACGACATTTCTGGATAATTAAATCATGAGCCAAAATATTTAGAAGCAAAAATATACCGACATTTAATAATTAAATTTAGCACAAAACCGACAGCAAGGCACATTGTGGTCAGAGCCTAGGCAAGGAATACAGTACAAATGAAAATCCTTATGAGGTATTTGCTTCCCAAAAGTAATGCAATTATTAACTTTTATTGACATTGGTAAGGAGCAAGAAAAAGTTTCCCCAACGGGGTACTTAGCTTTTAGTTGAAGACTTCGGTTCTGAAACTCAAAAAAGTACAGTTACCATGAATGTAGATGTTAGAGTGTATTCACTGTTGCAGTCATTACATCTGGGTAATCTGCTGGCAGGTTGCCCTCAATTGGCCTGAATTCCAAAGTCTTGGGTTCTGCGTCAGTTGTGGTCTTCTCTTCCATGACGTCAGGGGTATAAAACATGCAGCTGACGCCAATTTCTTTAGATTTTCTTGCTCCTGATGTCAGGTGCCCCCAAAAAGGTAGCAAAAATATATATATAAATATATACATGTAGCAATATAAACCTTACCTTCATCTACAAGCAAATACACCACATTGGTTGTAGAAGATAGAGAAGGAAAGAAACTCCAGAATGACAGGGGGATGGAGGAAGGGTAACCTGGACTGCAACAGTGAATACACTCGAACATCTACATTTATGGTAAGTGTACACAACTGTACTATGTTCTTCGTGTTTCACTGTTGCATTCATTACATTTGGGTAGAATCCCAAAGCTATAGTTGGGAGGCTGGAGCTAAACAGCATTAGGTGTGGCTATAAGGCAATGCATAAAGTACAGTTTTGTACCTACCATAAATGTAGATGTTCGAGTGCAGATACAGCTGCAGTAATGACAGATGGGTTTTCAGCCGTCAGGCGGTCCCTCGGTCGGCCGAATTCCAAAGTCTTGGTCCGGCGTCGGTTGTCGTCGCTTACTCTTCTGACGTCAGGAAGGCTGGAGTATATAAGACACAGCCGACGCCATGTTCTTCAGTCTTTCTTGCCCCAGATGTCAGGTGCCCCCAAAAGGAAGGCAATACATAAATAAAAGTAATCCATAAAAACAAGCAAATAAAACATAGCAGGATAACCCAGTCAGGAGGTATGAAGAGGTTTTTAGGCCACATGGCCTTACCAAGAGGGGAAGGAGGGAGGGAAACCTGTACTGCAGCTGTATCTGCACTCGAACATCTACATTTATGGTAGGTACAAAACTGTACTATGTTCATCGTGCATACAGCTGCAGTAATGACAGATGGGTAGAGTCCCAAAGCTATGCATAGGGTGGATGGTATTATGAGGAACTGGGTTGAGCCAGAATGCCCTGCAAAACAGCAGTGGCAAAGCCTGCTCTTGTTCTGGAGTATAAAGGCAGATGGTAGTGTTTTGTGAAGGTATGTACAGAACTCCAAGTGGCTGCCTCCAAGATATCCTTAGTAGGCACACCTCTGAGGAAGGCAGTAGAGGTGGCTGTTGCCCTGGTGGAGTGAGATCTGATACCAGAGGGGACAGGTTTCCCATGATAGGAGTAACAAAAACGTATGCAGTGGCCAATCCACTTGGAAATGGTCTGTTTGGTAACTGGTTTCCCTGGAGCCCTCAGGGCATAGGACACAAAAAGCTGGTCTGATGTCCTGAAGGACTTAGTTCTGTCCAAATAGTAACGTAGCTGCCTATGAATGTCTAAAGAGTGAAGCAGCCTTTCCCCTTTGTTTTGAGGGTTAGGATAGAAGGTAGGTAAGTGTATGGCTTGGTTTAAGGCTACCCTGGATATTACTTTAGGCATAAAGGACGGGTTAGTACGAAGGGAAACCCTATCCTGATGGAAGATGAGGAAGGGCTGCACCGCCATGAGGGCCTGTAATTCAGAAACCCTACGAGCTGAAGTGATGGCCAGAAGAAAAGCTGTTTTCCAGGACAAATATTGCAGATCTGTTGAGGCAGCAGGTTCAAAGGGAGGCAGTGTTAATTTTTCCAGAATGTAGTTAAGGTCCCAGGCTGGTATTGGTTGTTTCCTTGGCGGTCTAATATTCTTAGCCCCTCTGAGGAACTGCCGTAAGAGAGGTTGAGAGAACAAAGGGGGGTCTGTGTTGTATTCTGCAGAGATGGCTGAGGCATGTATTTTAATGGAAGAAAATGAAAGTCCACTGTTCAGTAGCTCAGCTAGGTACTGTAAAACTCGAGGCAAGTTCAACTTCCTAGGATCCTGGCCCCTTTTCTCATTCCAACAGCAAAACCGCTTCCATTTTGCGGAGTAAGCTTTTCTAGTTGATGGTCTTCTGGCCTCCAAAATGACATCCTGCACCTCCTTGGAGAGAAGGGTCTGTTGAGGTGTTAAGGAATTTTCCATGAAGCGAGGTTGAGTGTCTTCAGCTGACTGTGCAGGGTCTTGTAGCTGTTCTGAGTCAGCAGAAGTGGTATTAGAGGCAAGGGCCAGGGCGGAGAATGGAGTAGACTCCTCAGGAGTGGGTACCAGTGTTGTCTTGGCCAATCCGGTGCAATCAGTATCATCCTTGGTTTGTCTGCTCTTGCTTTCAGCAGTACCTTGGGCAATAGAGGCAGAGGTGGGAATGCATAAACTGTCCATGCTGTCCAACTGAATGAAAAGGCGTCCACTTTCCAGGCCTTTGGATGGAAGGTCCTTGAACAAAACTTTGTCAATTGATGGTTCCTGTGGGAGGCAAAAAGATCTATGTCTGGCCTCCCCCACGCTTGGATTATCTCTGCAAACACCTGAGGATGTAATTTCCATTCGTGTGGGTCTATCATATTCCTGCTCAGAGTGTCTGCCAATGTGTTTTCCAGTCCTGGCAGGTATTGTGCTTGAAGCTCGATTTGTCTTTCCAGAGCCAAGTTCCAAAGAGTCATGGCTAGTCTGCACAAGGGGTATGAATGTGTTCCTCCTTGTTTGTTTATGTACCACATTACCGTGGTGTTGTCTATTTTTATCAGTAGCTGTCCTGGATGCAGGAAGTCTTTGAAAGCTGTAATTGCATTTATTACTGCTAGCATTTCTTTTTGATTGATATGAAGGTGCTTTTCCTTTTGGGACCATCTTCCCTGAATGCACCTGTCCTTCATGTGCGACCCCAGGCGTAATCGGAGGCGTCTGTGGTTATGACTTGTTTTGCTTGAGGCTTGCAGAATGGGAGGCCTGTACTTGCTTGGCATGCTTGTGCCCACCATAGAAATTCCTTTTGTAGACATGGAATTATTGGTATAATTGCTTCCAAACTGTGACTGTGTTGAGACCATAGATTTTTTAGGTACCATTGAAGTTTCCTCATGTGCAGCTTTGCACATGGGATTAGAAGGATGCAAGATGCCATGAATCCCAGAGCCTGCAGGATTTTCCTTGCAGTAAGCCTGGTACTTTTTGCTAGTGTTTTGAAGTACTGAGGTAGTTGCCCTTGTTTTTCTGGTAAGATATGCCATCTGGGTGTTTGTGTCCAAGCTGGCACCCAGGAAGGTTATTTTCTGAGCTGGTGTTAGCTTTGATTTCTCCTTGTTGATGGTGTAACCCAGAGAAAGCAGTAACCGTGTCACATATGCCAGATGTTCTAGTAGTCTGTGTTTGCCGTCCGCTTGGATCAGGCAGTCGTCCAGATAAGGGTAAATTTGTATCCCTTGCAGTCTGCAGTAAGCGATCACTGATGCCAGGCACTTTGTGAATACTCTGGGCGCAGTAGATAAGCCAAAGGGCAATGCAGAGAATTGATAGTGAATTGAACCTGCAAGAAATCTGAGGTATCTTCTGCAACTTTGTCTGATTGGGACATGCAGGTATGCCTCCTTGAGGTCCAATGTTACCAGCCAAAACCCCTTGCCCAGCATGGGAAGAAGTTGCTGTAATGTGAGCATCTTGAATTTTGGTGCAGTAGGTATGTGTTTAGTATGGATAAGTCCAGAATGGGTCTCCAGTCGGATCCTTTTCTTGGTACCAGAAAGAGTCTTGAATAAAATCCTTGACCTTGTTGGTGCGTAGGTACCGTTTGTATAGCTCTCATGTTTAGGAGCTTTGAAATTTGCAGTTGTGCCTCTGCCCTTTGATTTTGTGGCAGGTTTGGCATGCCTCTCTTTTTTGGTAGAGTGTGGAATTGAAATTTGTAGCCTCTGTTTATAATGTCCAGGATCCATTTGTCTGTTGTGACAATATGCCAATTGCTTGCAAATAATGCTAGTTTCCCTCCCAAAGGTGCTGCCAACTGAAACTGGCTTGGCATTGAAATGAGGGAGTCATTGAGTTTGCTTCCTGTATTGTGTACTGTCTTCACCACCTCTTGGTGCTGGAGATTGCCATTGTCTGCCTCTGTATGATCCTTGTGATTGTCCTCTGCCCCTTGTGCGTCTGTATCTACCTCTTTGGGGCTTGTCACTGGCTGGAAAGGACCAGTTCTTTGAAGGCCAGTTCCTGCTAAACCGTGGTGGCTGGACCTGTAGAAAGGCTTTGACAGTTTGCATAGACTTGGCTTTTTCCTCCATTTTTCGTAGTATATCTTCAGCATTAGTACCAAAAAGAACATCCTTTTGCAAAGGAGCATCAAGTAGTTTAGCTTTCACATGATCTGGTAAGGTTTGCTCTCTAAGCCAGGCATGTCTGCGGATGACTGACCCTGTAGCAGCCCCTCTACTGGAGGCCTCTAGGGAATCATAACCACATTGTAAGGTGTGTTTTCCCACCTGCTCCGCACTATGCATCATATCCTGTAACTCTTTTAAATCTGGTTGTTCCAGGTTTGACATTTTGCTCTTTAATTGTGATAGCAAGTACTGTTGATATTTTATCATATGAAACTGACAGTTTAAGGCCCTCATGGCTAGGGTGGCCGAGGTATATACCCTTCTTACCCCACCTTTCTAGAGATCTGGATTCCCTTTCTGCAGGGAGTGGGTTCTTAGCAGTGGCGGCTTTTAATCCCTTAGGGCCTTGTGAAATGGTTTCAGGGTCAGCATTATGGCCTTTATAGAGAAATTGGTGAGAAGTGGGCACTCTGTAATATCTATCAGGTTTTACTGGTGCTGGAGGCAGGGAATCAGGGTTAAGACAGGCCTCCGAATAGACATCATCCAGTACCTCCAAAACAGGGGGTATAGCCAGAGGTCTGTGTTGAGGTAACCAGAGAAACTCCCTAAGTCTTTTCTTGGAGTCTGAAAAGTCTTGGCCTTCCCAATGGAAGTGCTCTCTCAAGGTGTGCAAGGTTTCCCCAAAAGAAAAATCCTCAGGGGGGGGACACAGAAGGGATGGATTGCTCAGCATCCGAATCCTCAAACGGAGAGTAAGAGTGTTCCTCTGCATCAGAGTGCTCCGAAATAATGGATCCCTGGTCAGAAGATGGGGATTCTTCCTCTACTCTGGGTCTCTTATCAGGAGGGGGCTGGGAACCTCTGATAAGTGTAATAAGGTCCTCCGCCATCTTAAGCATGTGTTTCTTAGGCAAGGGTCCAGAAGATGGGCCTTGTGCAACAGGCCTAGTGTGATGCCTGACTGCTTTGGCTTTAGTAAAAGCCTTAATGGAGAAAGTAGATGAAGGCCTAAAAACACCATGGGTGGAGGTGGACCTGTCCACATTAACAGTTTCAAAAGAAGCCGGGCTTCGTAGTAGTCTGGGAAAGGGTCAAGGGCCTGCGGTCTCAGGTACAGAGGACACCGCCAGAGGCGTGTCGCCGGTGCTCAGGGACTGCAAAGGCGTCACTGAGAACCGGAGGCGTGGAGCTTGTTTCGTGTGGTGTCAGCGGAGACCGCGGTCTTCGCGTGTCGGTCCTTTTCCGGCGTTTTTGGGTAAAGCGGTAGTCGGAGTGTCCACGACATTTTATAGTCAAACGCTTTTCCAAAATAATGTTGGGCGAACTCACCGACGCTTGATAGTGCGTTTTTAAGGTAGCGCAAAAGCGACAGCCCGAGACGTCGTGGTCTGGGCCCAAACAAGGTATGCAAAGGGAATGGAAATCCTTATGCGGTATTTGCTTCCCACAAGAAATACAATTATTAACTTTTTCTGACATCGGTCTGAGGCAAGAAAAGTTTCCCCAACGGGGTACTTAGCTTTAAAGAAGACTTCGGTTCCAAATATTTTCGTAATTCAGGAGCTGACCGACCGGCACTTGCGAACTGCTTCTGCTTCGGGCACTGCGCGGCAAAAAAGACTGAAGAACATGGCGTCGGCTGTGTCTTATATACTCCAGCCTTCCTGACGTCAGAACAGTAAGTGACGACAACCGACGCCGGACCAAGACTTTGGAATTCGGCCGACCGAGGGACCGCCTGACGGCTGAAAACCCATCTGTCATTACTGCAGCTGTATGCACGATGAACATCTGCAGTGGCAAAGCCTGCCCTGGACTTAGAGTAGAGCAGCAAATGATAATGTTTTGTGAAGGTGGGAACAGAACTACAAGTAGCAGCCTCTAGAATGTCTTTGGTCGGTACTCCTCTGAGAAAGGCTGCTGAAGTAGCAGCAGCTCTTGTGGAATGAGACCTAATGCCCTTGGGCACAGGTTTACCATGGTGTAGGTAGCAAAAATGTATGCAGTGGCTTATCCACTGTGAAATTGTCTGCTTTGAAATAGCCTTTCCTTCTGATCCTGCAACATATACCACCTGTAATTGGCTCAGTTTTTCTTAGAGCTTTAGTCCTGCTCAAGTATAATCTTAGCTGTCTGTGTACGTCCAAGGAATGCAGAATCATCTCCCCCTTGTTCTGCGGATTTGGATAAAAGGCTGTCAGATGAATTGGAACACTGGAAACCACCTTAGGCATAAAAGTAGGATTTGTCCTCAGAGACACCCTGTCTGGGTAAAAAAATGATAAAAGGCTCTACAGCCATGAGGGCCTGTAGCTCTGAAACTCATCTTGCTGAAGTAATTGCTAGTAGCAGAGCTGTTTTCCATGATAAGAACTTTGTATCAGCGGTAGCAGCTGGTTCAAATGGAGGCAGGGTGAGCTTTTCCAACACATAATTGAGGTCCCATGCAGGTAATGGTGATCTTCTAGGAGGCCTTAAATTTTTGGCTCCTCTAAGAAACTACTTTAGTAAAGGATGAGAAAAGATTGGTGGCTCTATTGTAATGAGCTGAAATGGCAGAGGCATGGATTTTAATTGATGAGAAAGATAGGCCTTTGTCAAGCATCTCAGTTAAGTATTGTAATATCTGAGGAATATTTGGTTCTGCTGTATCAGTTCCTTGTGCTTGACTCCAAGCACAGAATCTCTTCCATTTGTCAGCATACGATTTCCTAGTACTGGGCCTTCTGGCTTCCAAAATGACATCTATCACAGCTTTACTGAGAGGTGTTGTTTGTATAACTATATGATCAGCCATGCTGCCAGGTTCAGTGTCTGTAGTTGATTGTGCAGGATCTGATTGTTTTGCTGGGACAGTAGTTGAGGTTTTCGAGGTAAGGTCCAAGCTGGGTATTGAGACAAGTTCCTTAGGATTGGGTACCAGTACTGGCGGGGCCAGTCCAGGGCAATTAGTATCATCTTTGGTTTCTCTCGTCTGACTTTTAGGAGGACCTTGGGGAGAAGAGGCAGAGCAGGAAAGACGTAAACCAATAGGTTTTTCCAACTGAAGGATAGGGCGTCCACTTTCCATGCTTGTCTGTGATATGTCCTTGTGCAAAATCTTTTCAATTGAAAATTTTGAGGAGAGGCAAACAGATCTATGTCTGGGGCTCCCCCATTTCTCTGTTATCATGCTGAAGACTTGTGGATTTAGTTTCCACTCGGGAGGATCCATAAGGTTTCTGCTTAAATCATCTGCCAGTGTATTTTGTTTTCCTGGCAGAAACTGAGCTTGAAGATGTATTTGGTAGGTCAAAGCTGTGTCCCACAGTGCCATGGCTAATCTGCAAAGGGGTATGAGTGTGTGCCCCCTTGCTTGTTTATATAAAGTACAGTTTTGTACCTACCATAAATGTAGATGTTCGAGGGCTATTACAGCTGCAGTAATTACATATGGGTTTTCAGCCGGCAGGCGGTCCCTCGGTCGGCCGAATTCCAAAGTCTTGGTCCGGCGTCGGTTGTTGTCGCGTACTCTTCTGACGCCAGGAAGGCTAGAGTATAAAAGACACAGCCGACGCCATCTTCTTCAGTCTTTCTTGCCCCAGATGTCAGGTGCCCCCAAAAGGAAGGCAATACATAAATTAGTGTAATACACAAAAGTAAGCAAATAAAACATAGTAGGATAACCCAGTCAGCAGGTATGAATAGGTATTCAAACCCCAAGGTCTTATCAAGAGGGGAAGGAGGGTGGGAGTGTACTGCAGCTGTAATAGCCCTCGAACATCTACATTTATGGTAGGTACAAAACTGTACTATGTTCATCGTGCATTACAGCTGCAGTAATTACATATGGGTAGAATCCCAAAGCTATGTATAGGGTGGTAGGTACTATACGGAACTGGGTTGAGCTAGAATGCCCTGCAAAACTGCAGTGGCAAAGCCTGCTCTAGTTCTGGAGTATAAAGGTAGATGGTAATGCTTTGTGAAGGTATGTACAGAACTCCAAGTGGCTGCCTCCAAGATATCTTTAGTAGGCACTCCTCTGAGGAAGGCTGTAGAGGTGGCTGTGGCCCTAGTGGAGTGAGATCTGATACCAGTAGGTACGAGCTTTCCATGATAGGAATAACAAAAGCGTATGCAGTGACCAATCCACTTGGAAATGGTCTGTTTAGTTACAGGTTTCCCTTGACCCCCCACAGCATAGGAAACTAGGAGTTGATCTGATTTTCTGAATGACTTGATTCTGTCCAAGTAGTAACGTAGCTGCCTATGGATATCTAAAGAATGAAGCAGCCTCTCCCCTTTGTTTTGAGGATTAGGGTAGAAGGTAGGAAGGTGGATGGCCTGGTTTAGGGCTACCCTAGATACTACTTTAGGCATAAAGGAGGGGTTAGTACGCAGGGAAACCCTGTCCTGATGGAATATGAGGAATGGCTGCACCGCCATGAGGGCCTGTAACTCAGATACCCTGAGCTGAAGTGATGGCCAGGAGAAAAGCTGTCTTCCAGGACAAATATTGTAATTCTGCTGAAGCAGCTGGTTCAAAGGGAGGCAATGTCAATTTTTCCAGTACATAGTTAAGGTCCCAAGCTGGTACTGGTTGTTTCCTTGGAGGCCTTATGTTCTTAGCTCCTCTGAGGAACTGTCGCAGTAGTGGGTGTGAGAATAAAGGAGGATCCATATTGAATTCTGCAGATATTGCTGAGGCATGTATCTTGATTGAGGAAAGGAAAGTCCCTTGCTCAAAAGTTCAGTTAGGTACTGTAAAATCTGAGGCAGGTTTAATTTTCTAGGATCCTGGCCTCGCTCTTCATTCCAACAGCAAAACCGCTTCCATTTTGCGGAGTAAGCTTTTCTTGTAGATGGTCTTCTAGCCTCCAAAATGACATCCTGCACTTCTTTGGAGAGTAGTGCCTGATGTGAAGTTAAGGAATTTTCCATGCAGCTAGACTGAGAGTTTTCAGCTGACTGTGAAGAGTTTTGAAATTGTTCTGCCAGCAGTAGAGGTGTTAGAGGCAGGGCCACGGAGGAGTGTGTGTTAGGCTCCTCAATAGTGGATACCAATGTTGTCTCGGCCAATCTGGAGCAATCAGTATCATCCTTGGCTTGTCTGTTCTTGCTTTCAAAAGCACCTTGGGCAGCAGAGGTAGTGGTGGGAATGCATAAACTGACCAAGTTGTCCATGTGAATGAAAGGGCCCACTTTCCAAGCCTTTGGGTGTGAGGTCCTTGAGCAAAACTTTTTAATTGATGATTTTGTGGGAGGCAAATAGGTCTATGTCTGGCCTTCCCCACGCTTGAACAATCTGCATGAATACGTGTGGATGCAGCTTCCATTCGTGAGGATCTGTCATATGCCTGCTCAGAGTGTCTGCCAGTGTGTTTTCCATTCCTGGTAGGTACTGAGCCTGTAGTTCTATTTGTCTTTCCAGAGCTAGATTCCAAAGAGTCATGGTTAATCTGCACAAGGGGTATGAATGAGTCCCTCCTTGTTTGTTTATGTACCACATTACTGTGGTGTTGTCTGTTCTTATGAGCAGCTGTCCTGGATGCAGGAATTCTCTGAACGCTGAAATTGCATTTATTACTGCCAGCATTTCTTTTGATTGATGTGAAGGTGCTTTTCTGTTTTGTGCCATCTGCCCTGAATGCACCTGTCCTTCATGTGCGCCCCCCAGGCGTAATCTGAGGCGCCTGTGGTAATGACTTGTGTAGCTTGAGGCTTGCAGAATGGGAGGCCTTTGTTTACTTGGCATGCTTGGGCCCACCATATGAATTCCTTTTGTAGACAGGGAATTATTGGAATCTCCACTTCTAAGCTGTGACTGTGTTGAGACCATAGATTTTTAGGTACCATTGAAGTTTCCTCATGTGCAGCTTTGCACATGGGATTAGAAGAATGCAAGATGCCATGAATCCCAGAGCCTGCAGGATTTTCCTTGCAGTAAGCCTGGTACTTTTGCAAGCATTTTGAAGTAATGAGATAGTTGCCCTTGTTTTTCTGTTGTTAGGTAAGCCATCTGGGTGTTTGTGTCCAAGTTGGCACCCAGGAAGGTAATTTTTGAGAGGGTGTTAGCTTTGATTTCTCCTTGTTGATGGTGTATCCCAGAGAAAGCAGTAAGCGTGTCACATATGCCAGATGTTTGAGAAGTATGCGGTTTGCTGTCCGCTTGGATCAGGCAGTCGCCCAGATAAGGGTAAATTTGTATCCCTTGAAGTCTGCAGTATGCAATCACTGATGCCAGGCACTTGGTGAATACTCTGGGCAGTAGATAAGCCAAAGGGCAATGCAGAGAATTGATAGTGATTTGAACCTGCAAGAAATCTGAGGTATCTTCTGCAACTTTGTCTGATTGGGACATGCAGGTATGCCTCCTTGAGGTCCAATGTTACCAGCCAAAACCCTTGCCCAGCATGGGAAGGAGTTGCTGTAATGTGAGCATCTTGAATCTTGGTACTAGAAGAAATGTGTTGAGAATGGATAGGTCCAGAATGGGTCTCCAGTCGCTTCCTTTTCTTGGCACCAGAAAAACCTTGAATAAAACCTTGTGCTTGTTGGTGCGTAGGTACCTTTGTATAGCCCTCATGTTTAGGAGCTTTGATTTGTAGTTGTGCCTCTACCCTTTGATTTTGTGGTAGGTTTGGCATGCCTCTCATTTTTGGAAGAGTGTGAAAATGAAATTTGTAGCCTCTGTTTATTATGTCCAGAATCCATTTGTCTGTTGTGACAATATGCCAATTGTTTGCAAATAGTGCCAGTTTTCCTCCCAAAGGTGCTGCCAGTTGAATTCTGCTTGGCATGGAAATGAGGGAGTCATTGAGTCTGCTTTCTGTACTGCTGTGCACTGTCGTCACCACTTCTTGGTGTTGGTGATTGCCATTGTCTGCCTCTGTAGGACCCTTGGGGTTGTCCTCTGCCCCTTCCGCGTCTGTATCTGCCTCTTTGGGCTTTATCAGTGGTTGGAAAGGACCAGTTTTTTGACGGCCAATTCCTGCTGAACCTTGGTGGCTGAACCTGTAAGAAAGCTTTGACAGTTTGCATAGATTTTGCCTTTTCTTCCATTTTACGTAAAATGTCCTCAGCATTGCAACCGAAAAGAACATCTTTATGTAACGGTGCATCCAGAATTTTTGCTTTCACCTGGTCTGGAAGATTTTGTTCCCTTAGCCATGCATGTCTGCGAATGACTGCTCCAGTGGCGGCCGATCTGCTGGAGGCCTCTAGTGCATCATAACCACATTGTAAGGTGTGCTTGCCCACTTGTTCAGCACTATGCATCATATCCTGCAACTCTTTTAAATCTGGTTGTTCAGGCTGTGACATTTTGGTTTTTAATTGTGATAACAGAAATTGCTGATATTTAATCATATGAAACTGGCAGTTTAAGGCCCTCATGGCAAGGGTGGCCGAGGTGTAAACCTTCTTACCCCACCTTTCTAGAGATCTAGATTCCCTTTCCGCAGGTAGTGGATTCTTGGCAGTGGAAGCCTTAATTCCTTTAGGGACTTGAGAAATTGTTTCAGGGTCTGCATTATGGCCTTTATAGAGGAACTGATTAGAATTAGGAACTCTGTAATACCTATCCGGCTTAACTGGTGCAGGAGGCAGAGAATCAGGATTTAGACAGGCCTCCGAGTATACATCATCCAAAACCTCCAAAACAGGAGGAATAGCCAGAGGTCTATGCTGAGGTAACCAGAGGAATTCCTAAGCCTTTTCTTGGAGTCTGAAAGTCTTGGCCTTCCCAATGGAAGTGCTCTCTCAAGGAGTGTAAAGTTTCTCCAAAGGAAAAATCCTCAGGGGGGGATACAGAAGGAATAGACTGCTCTGCATCCGAATCCTCAAAGGGTGAATAAGATTGTTCTTCAGCATCAGAATGTTCTGATAAAATGGATTCTTGGTCAGAAGGAGGAGAATCCTCCTCTACTCTGGGTCTCTTGTCCGGAGGGGCCTGTGAGCCTCTGATAAGAGTGATCAGGTCTTCAGCCATTTTAAGCATGTGCTTTTTAGGCGTGGGCCTAGGTCTTGGGCCTTGTGAGACAGGCCTAGAAAGTTGCTTGGCTGATTTGGCTTTTGTGAAGGCCTTGATGGAGAATGAAGATGAAGGCCTAAATACACCATGGGTGGATGTAGATCTATCCACATTGGTGGGTTCGACATGAGCAGGGGCTTTGTAGTTTGGGAAAGGACCAAGAACCAGCTGTCTCAGGTACAGAAGACCCCGCGAGGTAGTGTCGCCGGTAGTCAGGGACTGCAAAGGCGTCTCACTGAGAACCGCCCACGTGGAGCTTGTTTCGGTGGTGTCGGTGGAGACCGCAGTTCTCGACTGACGGTCCTTTTCTTTATGCTTTTGGACATAGCGGTAGTCGGAGTATCAGACATTTTATAATTAAACGCTTTGCCAAAATAGTGTTGGGCTTAACTCCGCCGACGCTTGATAGTGCTTATTGAAGGTAGCACAAAGCGCAGCCCGAGACGCCGTGGTCTGGGCCCAAACAAGGTATGCAAAGGGAATGGAAATCCTTGCTGTATTTGCTTCCCACAAGAAATACAATTATTAACTTTTTCTGACATCGGTCTGAGGTAAGAAAAGATTCCCCAACGGGGTTACTTAGCTTTAATGAAGACTTCAGTTCCAAAATTTTTTCGTAATTCAGGAGCTGGCCGACCGGCACTTGCGAACTGCTTCTGCTTCGGGCACCGCGCGGCAAAAAAGACTGAAGAAGATGGCGTCGGCTGTGTCTTTTATACTCTAGCCTTCCTGACGTCAGAATAGTACGCGACAACAACCGACGCCGGACCAAGACTTTGGAATTCGGCCGACCGAGGGACCGCCTGCCGGCTGAAAACCCATATGTAATTACTGCAGCTGTAATGCACGATGAACATCACATGACTGTGGTGTTGTCTGTCTTTATCAGTTGTTGTCCTGGATGAAATAAGTCCTTGAAGGCTGTTCGGGCATTTTGAACAGCTAGCATCTTTCTGGTTGATATGTAGATGCATTTGTTTTGGGGTCCATATTCCCTGAATACACCTTCCTGCCATGTGGGGCCCCCAGGCATAATCTGAGGCATCTGTTAAGGTTTGGCTGGCAGTGGGGAGAGTGAAGGCCCATCCCATGCTTTGGTGACATGCCTTTGCCCACCATAGAAACTCCTGTTGTAGGCAGGGAAGGGAATAAGAGGAATCAATGCTTCCAGACTGCGAGAATGTTGACTCCATAAACTTTTCACGTACTAGTGAAGTTTCCTCATATGCAGTCTTGCATATGGAATCAGTAGGATGCAGGATGCCATGAAGCCCAGAGCCTGCAGAATTTGTCTTGCAGATAACTGGGTTTTTGTTGCCATCAGTGTGAAGTAAGTAGTCAGTTGCCTTTGCTTGTCTGGCGTGAGGTAAACCATCTGGGCAGTTGTATTTAAGCTTGCACCCAAGAATGTTATCTTTTGAGAGGGTACCAGTTGTGATTTCTTTTCGCTTTGTCCCT
>NC_056743.1:1745015796-1745033071 GCF_019279795.1 Protopterus annectens | reverse complement strand
TGCAGCAGTAGTGTTGTAGCTGTACCAGACTGTGCTTGTTTGCTTTAGGATTTGTGTGCTATGTGTTATGCGTGCTGTGTTCAGGCCTAGCATTATGTCTGTGTGCCAGCTGCAGAATTGTCTGCCACTTAGGCAGGATGCTATCCTCAGGCTCCACGAATGGCTCGGTGTGTTTCGTGCTTGTATTGCTGTCA
Source organism: Protopterus annectens (assembly GCF_019279795.1). Lineage (NCBI taxonomy): Eukaryota > Metazoa > Chordata > Ceratodontiformes > Protopteridae > Protopterus > Protopterus annectens. Next base: position 1,745,032,877 of record NC_056743.1, on the reverse strand, counting down.
GTGTAGGTCCACATCAGACTGGTATTGCAGTCACTGTAGTATTTCATACCACCTGACAGGTTATGCAGTAACAGTTCAAGTCTTAGTCCACAGTTTGGCCATGTGTTTCCATCTCCATACATGTATTTGTCACATCCATGGGTAGTGGATAGGGTTGACTGTGTGTACATGTGGCAGCTGTGACATTACTACATGACTCACATCTTCCACAACTGTACCATAGGGAAGGTGACTGACAGCCACCTTTGCACAATGCTACCATAGTATATTGAGATTGCATTGGTGATTAACAGCACATAGGGCCAATGGTGAACAAGATACATAGGTCCATAGGTTCATACTAGGCTATCTGCCCTAGGGCATGTATACACCTAGCCAGAATGTGTGTGGCTTTCACCATGCATTGTAAATCTATCTTGCTATGCCCTTTTCCAGGGTTAGTATACTGTGCGTCTGTCTAACAGTGACACATAAGTGATACCAAGGGTAAACCTACAATGTCACATCCAGTCATTAATATCCCTCTTGAAGATAACAGTCCACAGCACACAGGATCCGAGGCCAAATAATCCAACAACAGGCAATAAAATCAAATTTCTTTTAATTCCAAAAACAGCACACGTAGTCGGTTCTAAATAGAATAGCAACACAGACCAGCCAAAAGCGCTTTCACCCAGTATATTACTAGGCTTTCTCAAGGCAACAAACAGAGCTATCCATTACACATCAGTTTTAAATAACTAGTACAATTAAATGGTAACTCCACCCATCAGTTAGAAGTTAATACCTTTGATAGTGTTGTGTTAAAGACATAGTACAAGAGAAACAGTTTCTCAAGTTGAATATATATGTTTTAGTGTAAGAAATACTTCTTAATATAGTCAATAATGGTAATAATACCCTGCAAAGTGCCTTGTCGTGCAAAATTCATAAGGTACATCATAAATTAAAAAAAAATTTTAAAATTTGGAAATGATTAATTATTGTTGCAAGTTAGATTAAAATTAAATTACATTTCTTATTCAAAAACTAAATAGATAGATAAATAATAAATAAAATCAAACTTTTACAGTGACATTGTATAAAATAGAGAACTTTCTACATTAATACTCCGCAACACTGCCTAACTAACAACAACAACAAGAAGAACAACAGAAGGGTGAAGAAGAACAAGTGAACCTATACAAATTAAGCTAAATAGTCACATATTATAACGTGCTCTTCTCATTTTAGAGATGCTGTTAATGTTTAAGCCCTCATTCATTTCCAGGAGGGTGCAGGCATCCAATTTCAACTGCCAGAACAGTTCCTCGAGTCTCAATTTGGCCTCCCAGTTGCCCCTCGTGGGTCTGGCACCACCTGCTCCACCACCAAAAATTTAAGGTTCATGCGCCTTCACATATCTGGGAGTGTTTGTAAAGCGCATTGGGTGTCCTTACATTTAGTGATATCATATTGGTGCTCGTATACCCTTCTCCTAAGCTGTCTCTCAGTTTTACCAACGTAAAACCCAGAACAGAAAGTACAAATACCCAAATTACACCACCCTTTAGTTGCAAGCTGCATGTTAAACAATATTTGATGAAACTTGTACTTAAACCTTCTTGAGGGAATTGTGATGGTGTCTTGGTCAAACATATATTGACATTGTTTACACTGACCGCATTTTAAAAGTGCCAGACCTCTGATTGTTTTATGTCATAACCCATATTTTTCTCCTCAGACAGATCTTTCAAATTTCTACCTCTTTTTCTGATAAAACTGAGGCATCAGGGTAGAAAAAATTGTTTAAAGATCAACATTAGTAGATACTATGGGCCCAGTATTTTGTAAATAATGTTTTCCAAATCATGTGGAGCTGGAAGAAAAGGTGTATGAAACTCTCCTTAAACTTGTCATTCTTCTTTTACCGATTCTTTACACCAAAAGGTACACCAGTGCCCAAAAGGGGTGAAAGACTGATTCTCTTTGCCAGTATTAACCTCCAAAATCAATTGATTTATCAGGTCTACCGGTATTGGGCCCTTTTCAAAAGAGTTCGCGGCAAGACCTTAGTCTCTTGCTCACTGTAGTATTCAAAGTACTACACATTCTGGAGGCCCTGATCAACTGTCCTTAACAATTCCTTTGCAGTAATAAGGGTGCCCACTATTAAAGTGGAGGTAGGCGTTGGAGAATGTAGGCTTCCTGTACACCTAGACTGAAACAATGATTAGTGTAGTCCTTCATCAAAGTTACATCCAAATAGTGTAAGGTGTCGATCAATACTATGGGTAAATTTCAAGCTAGTAGTACTATTGATGTAATCCAAAAAAGCTCTCCAAGTCCTGCGAGGGACCCATTCCACACAAAATACAAATGTCATCCAAATATCTGGAATAGTGCCTAATCATAGGTGCCCAGTCTTGTGTTGAAGACAAATCTTTGTTCCCAGGAATAAAGCACACAATTTGCATAAACAGTGGCACAGCTAGCCCCCATTGCCACACCTTTTCTAACACCCTGTAGAACTCCCCATTAAAGAATATATATAGCTATTCTAGAGAACCGTCTCATTAATTCCTTAACCAAATTAATGGCTATTTTGCCATAGTGCACCACTGGAAATCAGCACCTGTCCAAACCATTCCAGACCCTCAATGTGGAATGCTCGGGAAAAAGGTCTTTTATATCAATGGTAACCATTAACAAGTCAGCAGAAAACAGACTACGGTGAACTGTCCTTAGGAAGTGCCAGGAGTCCTTGCAGATGTGGTCAGCAGGGACTAGCACTTTTTTGGAGACATAATCTATGAATTTGGACAGGGGTTCTGTAATACCTTCAACTCCTGCCACAATGGGTTTGAATCCAAGAGGATCCAACCCTTTGTGGGTTTTTGGAATTCCAAATATGACAGGGACTTTTGGTTTTGCCACATTAAAGTAATTGTACAACTGTTCATTAATAGTACCTTGGAGCAGATGATCATAGAGGTAGTAATTAATTTTGGAGTGTGCTAAGTCAATCTCATTAGAAGATACTAGCTCATATTGCTCCAGGATTTGTGTGCTATGTGTTATGCGTGCTGTGTTCAGGCCTAACGTATGCCTGTGTGCCAGCTGCAGAGGTGTCTGCCACTCAGGCAGGATGCTATCCTCAGGCTCCACGAATGGCCCGGTGTGTTTCCGTTAAGCTTGTATTGCTGTTGTCAGTGTGGGTCCACATCAGACTGGTATTGTGCAGTCACTGTAGTATTTCATGCCACCTGACAGGTTATGCAGTGCATTTTGGTTCCAGAGTGCTTAGTCCACAGTTTGGCCACATGTGTTTCCATCTCATACATGTATTTGTTGTACATCCATGGGTAGGGATAGGGTTGACTGTGTACATGTGGCGCATGTGAAGCATTACTACATGACTCACATCTTCCACAACTGTACCATAGAGGGGTGACTGACAACTGACCTTTTGCACATGCTACCATAGTATTGAGATTGCATTGGTGATTAACAGCACATAGGGCCAATGGTGAACAAGATACATAGGTCCATAGGTTCATACTAGGCTATCTGCCTAGGGCATGTATACACCTAGCCAGAATGTGTGTGGCTTTCACCATGCATTGTAAATCTATCTTGCTATGCATGCCCTTTTCCAAGGTTATTAGTATACTGTGCCTCTGTCCAAACAGTGACACATAAGTGATACTAAATGGGTAAGCCTACAATGTCACATCCAGTCATTAATATCCTCTTGAAGATAGTCACTGAGTGACTCTGCTAACCTCTATTGGGATAATATTCCAGAATGAAGGGAGCCTCTGAGTTATGAATGTGTCCCTCCAGCATGTCCTATGTATATCACTCCTGAGGTTCAAGTCTTTCCAGCATGTAGCCTGATGGGATCTGGATATTCTGAGGTGCAGCATGGCCATTAAGTCAGGGTTTGACATGGCTTTATATGTCAGGCACAGATTGCCTATGAAGGCAGTATGCCACTGAGTAGAGCTGCTGTTTCTTTAACCAGTCAGTATGTGGCATCTGTTTGAGCCCTTTGATCCTCTTGTTGAGGTACTTTTGTGGGCTTTCCAGTTGCTGCAGGTGTCTGGTAAGGGGCATGCCGACAGGGGCATTGTAGTCAATTATGGGCATGATGAGGGATGAGTAAAGAGGCACAATGTCCTCCCCTGATCTACATGTGAATCCCTTCATGATGATGTGGCCCATATAAAATGTTTTCCTAACCACTTTGGCCATGTTGTTGTCAAATGAGAGAATGCTATCAACCTGTGTACCCCAAGGTCCATAATTCCTTCATCTGCACTTAATGGATTAACACATATGCGGTACTTTGTGGTCACTTTGTTTTTGACAAAGGGGATGACTATACACTTTTTGGCATTCAGCTTGAGGCCATGGCTGTGGCACAAGTTGTGTGTTTCCAAGAGGCCATTTTGGAGGATGCGTGTGTTAGCTGGAGAGTTGATTATGGCATCCGGTTTGAAGTCATCTGCGACTTGCTCAGCCACAGTACTTCCATGTTGGCCTGTACCTCTTATAAATATATACTGAACAAGACAGATCCCAGGGCTGAGCCTTGTGGGACACCACTTGTAACTGGTTTTGAGGCTGACATGGCTCCAGCAATTCTAACCATGTGTGTTCTGCCCTTGAGCCACTGTGCAATATCTGTAGTGACATAGGGGTTAACATGCACACTGGTGAGCTTCCCTAGAATGCACAAGTGGGGTATTGTATCAAAGGCTTATGCAAGGTCCAGGTAGGCTGTGTAGACCACCTTCCCCTTGACAGTGGCCTTGGTGACTGTTTCAAAGAAAGCAAACAGGTTTGAGAGGCAGGATCTGCCATTAACAAAGCCAAACTGTGTATGGTGATGTGTCTGTAGGTCCCCAATATCTATATTTATGAGGTTCATGATGATCCTTGCCATAGCTTTGCAGACCAAGCTATTCAGATGTATGGGGCGAATAGTGTCCAGGATCCATTAAGGCACCACCTGAATGTACAGGGACCACTGTTGCTGTACGCCACTCTTTGGCCACATATCGTGTAGTAAGGCTGGGATTGAACAGTAGTGTTATGTCTGGGTGTAGCTCTTCTTGGGGTTCATGTAGGACACAGCCTGGGACACTGTCTGGTCCCATTGATGCAGTGTTTATTGCTTTGGAGAGGGCAGCTCTTACCTGAGCATCTGAGATGTCAGGGGGGCAGCACTCTGCTGGGAGAAATATTTGCCCTTTTGGTGTGGAGGGGGGGAGAAGGTAGCAGTGAACCTGTCCACTAGGATGATGGCAATGTCTGTGTGTTTGGTATTTCGTGTGACATCTTGGACTACCTCTGAGCATATCTGGGTATTACCACCCAGGTTCCTAACATAACTACAGAAAGCCTTGTGATTATCCTCAGTGTCTTGTGGAATCTTCTCTCAAAGAAGGCCTTAGAGTGCCTGTAGTTGTCTTCTAATACTCATCAGTGATGCCTTCACATTCTGGGAGTTTGTTTTATCATGTAGTAGCATCATCCTTCTATTGTATAGTTTGTTTATGGCTGGTGTCCAGCACACAGGACGTCTGCCTTTGGAGGATTGGGTATTGCTTTCATTTGGGATTGCATGATCCATGCATTCCTGAATGTGTCCATAGAATGCCTTTATACAGGTATCTGCAGTCTGGTCCATATCTTCAACAGGCCTGGGGGCTTTGAAGGTTTCCACATCATTTATGAGGAGTGTGAACATGCTTGACATGAGTTGTTGACTGACGTCCTGCACTCCAGACTGAGCAAGGTGAGGGTCACATTTAGTTACCTGTCGGGTGATAGAATGTGCCACATAACACAAGCACTCAGGTCACTCCACAGCAAGTACAAGTATGAGGCAGTCATTGTCCATGCTGGTGTGAACAACCTGAGACGTACCTCCCTGGACCACATGGAAAGAGACACAGAGGAGCTCTTACATAACCCTCTCAAACTCAGGAATCCCACACAGCCTACATGACAACACAGGAGAGTATAGATTTCTCTGCAAACACCATCATACTGGGTGACGTCAACCACCCAAACATAGACTGTGAACATTACTCAAGCCACAATACCCAAGCTCTAGGGTTCCCATAGTTCAGAAACTCTTTAGCTATGGAACAGGTAGTCAACATTCCCACAAGGGGGCATATATACTAGAACTGATCATCACAAACATGAGTACAAAATGCTCACCACTAGAAGTATATCCCTCATTGTTGCAATCGAACCATATACTAATCACACTGGAGTACTGGATCCCCCACATATGCAAACCTCAAACACATCGATGTGTGTGTGGGAAATGCCCCTATTAGCAACTGTGACAGTACACTACAGGATGCAGATTCCCCTTTTGAAACACTGATGATGTCAGCACTCTATAACTATATTACCTGAATTAAAGTTCTCCAGTAATTCGTATAGCACGCTCCGCTAATGCGTCTTTCTCCAGTTTCATAACATAGTTAGGTAGGGGTTTGAAGCCTGCAAAGGGAATGTATGTGTGTTAGTATGAGTGGGGTTTGTGTGTGTGCATAATGCTGTGAGGGAAAAGTGCCTTTTGCCAACTGGGAGAACACACTCCAGGGTGCACATCCCTCTCCCTGAACACAGATGATGTCAGCACCCTCTAAGTACAGCATTAGAAAGGATTTCTCCCATTAATGCCAATAGCACACTCTGCTAATGTGTCTATCTCTAGTGTTATAACACAGTTAGGTAGGGGTTTGAATCTTGCAAATGGAAAGTATGTGTTTTAGTGTGGGTGGGGTTAGTGTGTGTGCACAATGCTGGGGGTGGGATGTGGCTTTTGCCAAATGGGGCTATGCACTGCAGGGTGCACATTTCCCTTAACAAACAGTGATGTTGACAGCACCCTATACAAACAACATGACAACAGACAACTGCCAGTACTCAGTATATTGCTACATGCTACTGTAACGCGCACATGTACCAGAATATAGCTAGATAGTGTTTTGAAGCCTGAATGTGGCAAGTGTGTGGATGTGGGATGTTTCTGTGTGTGCACTTCAGTATGGAAAACATGTTTGATGTGGCAATCAGGGTACCACAGTACCTGATGCACATTACACTTTTAAACTAATGAGGTTGCCTGCACCCTGTGAGTACAGGTAGAGAGGAGGAAATCGGTAGTGATCCACATAGTGCACTTTTCAAATGTGTACCTGTCATGTATCGACAGCTACTCATATAGGGTAATAAATAATGGAAATGGCAGGTGAGTGTGTGCATGTGTGGGGGTAGCAGGGTGTGTGTAAATGCATGTGTGACAGAACAGATACATATAGCTGAATCTACATAACAGCACATGATGCACATTCCCATAGTCAATGCTAGCATGTGATGGTGTGCAGCTGGTACACTTTGGTAAGTAGTATGGGTGCAGATAACAACTCAGGACATTCATACAGTTACTGCAGCAGGAATGCTGGGATATACACACAATCATAGTGGAACAGTGAACAGTTACCAATATGTTACTACTTATACACATCTATGTAGCCACCCTGTGCATCAGCAACGTGTTTACCTTTTCCTGCACTGATGTTGTAGTATGCAGGAGGTGGCACAGTGTCATCATATGCACAGGGTGTGGGTTAGGTATGCCCAAGCCAGACACTGGTACCACCAATTGACATATGTGTGTGTATGTGTGTTTGTGAGGGGCAGCAGTACAGGGTGGACCAGTGTTGGTGCAGTGTGTGTGTATGTGTTTGCCCTAGGTGTTACATTTCTACATGTGTGTAAGCACGCACACAGTCCCACATAATGGCTGCCATGTACAGGGTTTTGTGGACAGCCACAGACTGCACCTGTCAGGTCATCAAGATCAGTGTCTGTGGGCACGGACACGGTACCTGTGCCAGGCAGGGGTGCCACGGACCGTATCCAGTACTAACCCAGACTGGGTACTGTCGCCAGGCGGTGTGTTGACTGGACACAGTTCCTGTTGGGACTGTCCAGAGCCACTGCACGGTCGCCTGGGGCGTCTGATGACAGCACTGACCCAGCATTGCTGGGGCTGGTGCTGGCATGAGGTGCGTGGAGTGGGCCTGTTGTCGTCATGCCACTGCCAGCTGGTGCTGTTGCGCATACGGCCGCGTCGGCGTTGCAACGCACACCATCAGCTTCTGGCCCATGGACATCTGGTTGTGGGAGCATCCATCCATCCAGCTCATCCATCATCAGGCCTATAATTGAGTACAATGCCCCTTTTGGGATGTACCTAACCAGACACCTACAGCAACTGGAAAAACCCCAACAGTACCTCATCAAGAGGATCAAAGGGCTCAAACAGATGCCATATGCTGCCCAGTTAAAAAAAATCCAGCTGGACTCAATGGCATACTGCCTGTTCAGAGGCAATCTGTGCCTGCCATATACAGCCATGTCCAACCCAGAAGTAATGGACATGCTGCACCTCAGGAAATAAAACTCCCATACAGCCACACGCTCAGGAGATCTGAACCTTAGCACTGAAATAAATAGGACATGCTGGAGGGACATATTCCTAACCCAGAGGCTCCCTTCACTCTGTAATGAACTCACAGTACAGGTTAGGCAGAGTCCCTCATTGACTCTCTTCCATAGGAATCTGGATGAGTGGATGGAGATCATAGTTGTACCCCAGGTATCATGTCTATGTCACTGTTAGACAGAGGCACAGTATACTAACCTCGGAAAAGGGCATAGCAACATAAATTTTAATTGGGTGGCAAAAGACAAACACATTCTACTAGGCTTAACAATGCACTAGAGCAAATAGCCTAGTATGAACCTATGAACCTATGTGCACTGCTATAGTACTTCTGCCATATGTTACATGTGTGTGTGTTGTGGGGGATGCACAGTTAATGGCCAGATATTTCTGCACAGGCAACACATCTGAAACAGTCTGGGTGTTCATCCCTACATACTGTATGTGTGTTGCCATCCAACCCTGTGATGTGGACACACATTACTCAGCCTGGATATACATATCCCAACAACACCACAAGCACAGTACACTACCTTGCTATGTATGTATGTAATTACACAGTTATTCACTAGTTAGGACTGTGATGCTATCCATGCAGCCCACTGGGACAGTGGAAGCCACAACACACACTGCTGGCCCCTTTGCAAAGGCTTACCACAGACATCCCACAAAGTGCATGTAATGTGCACACACATATCTAACCCAGACTGTATGCACAACACTTATTTATCCTGTCCAGTGGACTACAGATACATGCACATTGTATAACAATAGTGGGAGGCTACTGCAGCACAGGGCAGATTCACATGAAGGCAAGGCATCTGTGGTCAGCAGTGGTAAGATGCTTCACATTCACCAAATGCACAGATATTGGCAACATTGTTGCAGACAGTTTAGGTGCAGGTATCCCCCCCATTCTCCTACACAAGTGGAATTAGTTATCACAGATGACTGTAACCTCACTATCATCTCACATGTCCAGGTGAGGGCCACCTTCAACATTGCATAACACACAGCATCACTGTTACAAAATGGTATCCCTGGATGTGTGATACGTTCACCCCTAGAGGACATAGCACCACATTACAGACTGATATTAAACCCTGGCCATACTACAGGATATGTACCTGAACAGTGCCATACATACACCATGGTCCCACACCAATGAGGAGGAACCTCTACTGACCCTGGGAACTACTACATCATATGCATAACTGGCCTTGTGTTCTAAGCTATGGAAGTGTTAAGTATGGACGACATGTACAGCAATATTACATATGTATATATATCAGGACTATGTACACACAACCTATCTCATGGACATACCTATAGATAGTGAACTATGATACATTTGGAGGTTTCACAGTAAACACAGTATTAACCTGCTACTTTGCATTACCTGTGTTTGTGTCAGCTGTTGCTGTGTCAGTGGTGCTACTTTCTGTTTGCTGCTGCTGCTGCTGGTTTTGTTGCTGGCTGTCTTTATTTATTTTTTTCCTCTCTCTGTCTCTCTCTTTCTCTGTCGGTTGTGTGCAATGAATGTATTGCATGTGTGGAGTGTGAGTACTGGATGCTTTTGTAGGTATCTGCATAGGTCCATGTGATGGCCTCTGCACCAATTGTAAGGCAGCATTTGCTAATTGCATGCAGCCAGTTCTGTACTGCTTGCATGTCTCACTGTGATGTCAGGACAGTGCTATAAAAGGGTATGTGAGATAGGCATTGCCCTTTCAGATTGTATGGGCGTGGACCATGCTGGTATGCTGTTGACAGTGTTCTGTGAGTGTGAAGGTTAGTACGTCTCTCATGCTTCATGCTGTGTTGTAAATTCAGGTTGCTGCATTTCTCTCACCTGTTCCCTGTAGTGAGTGTGTATGCATACTGACACCTACAACTATATTTCATATGTATTGATATATATATATATATATATATATATATATATATATATATATATATATATGTGTGTGTGTACATATACATACTTTCATATATGTACATTAGCTGACATTATTGGGTACAAGCTAACAATTAGCAGGGTTGTTTCTGTTGACACTACACTAGTATGGGAATCCAGCAATTGGGACAGTAAAAGTCTGCCTGACATGCTATGGGTAGTACACATCCTATATTGCCTTTATCTTCATTCCTACTATTACATGTTCTACTTATTTTAGCACTATATTCCTGTATGAGAGTCATGGCTTAGTGGTAGGTCATACAGACTAGTGTTACAATGGTCTTGTGGTAGGGCCTACTAGTATGCTTATATTTTGCTTTCAAATTGAGTACAGGGCCTATCAATCAAAGTTCTGGAGGCACCTTTAAGCAGTTAAAGGAGTTAGTAGGTCTCACAGGAGTCAGGCTGTGTTGCAGATTCTGGTTGCTGCATTTATCTTCACTGTTTCCTGTAGTGAGTGTGTATGGATACTGACACCTACCACTATATTTCATATGTATTACTATATATATATATATATATATATATATATATATATATATATATATATATATATATATATGTACATATACATACTTTCATATATGTACATTACCTTACATTATTATGTACAAGCTAACAATTAGCAGGGCTGTTGCTGTTAACACTGAACTAGTATGGGGATCCAGTAATTCATGCATTAACAATCTACCTGACATGCTTTGGGTTGCACACATCCTATATTGCCTTTATAGTGATTCCTACTATTACATGTTATATTTATTGTAGCACTATACTCTTGTATGAGAGTTATGGCTTAGTGGTAGGTCATACAGACTAGTGTTACAGAGATCCTGGGTTCAAGACTGACAGTGGGAATTTATTTTTCTTTCGAAATAAGTACAGGACCTGTCAATCAAAAGTGCCAAAGGCACTTTTAAGCACTTAAAACCAGGTCTGCGCTCATTTGCGTGGAGCTCACGCATGCACACTGGTGGTGAGCTCGCACCTGGCGCACACCACGCTCTATTTTCTTTGAAAGAAAAGAAAAGGGGTGACAGGAAAGTGGTGAAAAGGGGTCACAAGAGGGTAAAACAGTAGGGAAACAAGCTTGGAATTTGCAGGAAGGATGTAGGTGAGGCCCATAGCTGCCCATGTCTTTCTCAGCAACAGCTGTGCGTTTGTATGCAATTTGGTGTGACATTTGGAACCTTCCACCCCTGAGAGGTGTCCGGACAACATTAATACCTGTTGGCCACAGCCAATTGTAATTAACAGTTTCAATGTCCAGCGGTTTTGTACATGTGTGCAACATGGACAGCTATGTATGGGCGTAATTTTTTGTGGGTACAGAGTGCCCTTTTTTTTTTATCAGGTGAGAGTGGTATGTCCAGGTGAAGGTAGTCAGTATAGCTGGGGAGATAGGTTGGGTAGGTTAACAGACAAGACAGACAAGGCATACAGTGGCGGTGTATGACACATGTGGGGGTTACACAATTGGCGAGGGGCCGGAGGTTGGGATATCCAGGGCACATGAGCCCCAGATAACAACAGTGGAACTGATGTCCCCACCCATAGGCAGTTGCCACTGTTCCTTCACAGCCAGGATGGGGCTGTGCTGGGGAGCTGTGCAGGTGGGACAGGCATGCCCGTAGCTGTGCCACCGGACCTCGAGCTGGTGTGGGGCCCAAGAACAGAGTCTTGGATCTCCCTTCGCACCACAGACCGGACACCTGGGAGGGTGAGTGGGCGAGCTCCTCGGCCACGCTTACAGAGGGAGGGCCCCATCCCCTGGCTTCCACCTGAAGGTGGCACAGGGCCGTGACCCACTGGAGGAGGGTCCAGCCTGGGCACTAGTGCCAGGTGCAGTTGCCAGCTGAGGTGGGAGAGGTGGGTCCGCTGGGACCTGCCTTCCCAAGCGTTCTAGGTTTGTGAGTATGTTATGTTAGTTTGGGTTAGTGGCATATTATTCCATTCAAATTAGTTGTAACAACATGCATTAGTATTCCCATTAAACAAACACCCAGATATTAACACCATTGAACAACGGGCATATCAATATCACATGCATTATTTGAATGGAAATACACAATCAAACAACATGCAGGGCTGATTAATGGCAACAGGTCATCAGGTTTGCAGGTATGAACAGGGCACATGCAACAACAGACATGCATATATTTTTGGAACAGGACAAATGTCCATGGTTAATGAAATGTTCACATACCAATATTTAGTGAGTGTTTTAATTTTACCTGTGAGGCAATTATAGATTGGGGTGGAGAAAGAAAATGATGACACATTCATAAATTATACATTGATATACATTTGTAATAGGAACACAATTAACTTGTGGGTGATAGTTTCAAAATGATTTTTAATTGACTGTCATGCTAGACCTGTTACAGATACATCACCTGTATATCCTAGTTATTTTGAATTTGATCAGATACATCATCCTGCTACACTTTGATGACAGAGCAGGGGACAACTATGGATGTTTAGTATGTCAGACAATCATTCATTCCATCTGCAAATTGTTGACTGTCATCACCATATACAGATTTTGGCCTGAACATTCAGGATTCAGACACACTGACATCAGTTTGGGATGTTAAGTTTTAATTCCCACATGCATTTAGTTCTGTAGAACCACACTGATGCCTCTATATTGAGGAGTTATTACTACTTTATTAATTGATACATGACCCTTTCTGTCACTCTCACACATCCTGCAATTTCACAGTTCAGGTTGGTACGTCTAGGCTTTGTTCACATTTTAGACCTGTGGTGATTCCAACACTTTCCAGCAGCCTCACTTCTGTCATGATTCAGCATTTCAACAGGGGATATATCTCACATGTGATTACCTCAGATTCTGAAGCTGTACTCTTGAGACTACTGCAGGTTATACTACATTTAATTAATGGTGGGACATCTGTATTACAGCACTATTTATTTCTATCAATTATATTTCCAGTTACACTTGCATACTGATGAACTTGTTGCAGCCATACCTGCAGACTTTCACTTGTTGCTTGCACATTATATTACTTTTAATCAATACACTGCAGTGTTCTGCTATGTGCTACACATATAATATTTATTTACAAGTACTAGGTGGGGTTACTAATCTGCATGGTGGCGCAGCCGCACCAGCCTGCGGTCATGTGCCCGTCGATTCATAGAGCAGACACCTGCAGCTGTAATACAAAATGAGTAATATTGGACTACACATCTCCATGGTATCAGCTAGTTGAATTCCTTACATACATAAGTAAAATGTAACTTAGTAGTGGGGCGTTGGGCATATCCCGGGCCTCCTGGATCCATTGGGTCAACTGGTCTTGTTTACGTCACTTCAGGTCCATGGTGGTGACGGACCTGCTCACCAGTACGTGGAATCCCAGTAGCACTAGTGAGATAATGAGCCAACTGGTCCCATGCCTCCGCCCTGTACACTCCCCATGAGACCTGGCCCTGCATGAGTTTGGCCTCATGATGGTGAACTAGGAGCCAGACCATGTATTTGGACTCCTCAACACCCCACCGCTGTGCTCGAAAGCAACGTCCCTCCCCCACTCCACTCATTCTGCCTGCAGGTCTATTCTACAATCATTTCTGCTGTGTATTTCCGCCTATGGGGCTTATATATGCCGATTTTCCCGCACATTTCTATGATTGGCCGTTTTGAAATTGTATCTACTTCACAGAAACTGCTTTATCATGCTCCATTCTGGATTATATCCTATATATATGCTATTTCTGCATTTCTAAGTACTGCTGTCATGGCTTAGTGGCTTAGTACCTTGACTAGAGTGCATGGTATCCTGGGTTCGAATCTGACCACTGATTTTTAATTTTCATGACTGTCTAGAAATGAGTTGAGGACCTGTCAATCAAACATGCCAAAAGGAACAACAGAAGTGCTCAAGAAAAAACGTCAAAAAACAACAAAAGTCCACCGGTGGAAGCAGCAAAAGTAAACAAGATGAAGGAACAAACAAATAGCGTATTACAAATTTATTCTCCGCTTTCGTCACAGACTTCTTCAGAATGATAAAACTTCACAAAAAATCACATGACTTAAATACTACAAATAGTAGAGCTAGTTATTCAATTAAGCAATAAAAGACATCAATTAACTGTGTAAAAACATGCCAAAAGCACTTTTAAGCACTTAAAACCAGGTCTGTGCTCGTTTGCGCGGAGCTAATGCATGCGCACCAGCAGTTAGCTTGTGGGCGCGGTGCGCACCTCTGTGCAAATGGTGTGCGCTGGGTTAAATCTTAATTGTCTAGTAACATGCATGTTAAGCTAAGCACAGCTAGTTGCACACAGTTTGAGCCTGTTAAACCGGTGCTTATCTACGGGCAAGCAATTTGCAGCCTTTGAAACACTACTCAGCTACGGGCACTCTGTCTCACAGCAGCTTAGCTATCACTACATTTGTAAATAATTTTGTTATTGTATTACTTGAAATATATGCTCCATTTCATTCCATTTTAAAAAAGGAAATACTTTTACATTTGTACAGTACTGTCAGGGGCCTTTTTAGTGCTTATTTACAAAAAAAAAAAAAAGGTTGTTATGTGGGCTCAAACCTTGCCTGCCTGCTCTTAAGCCGACAACTCTACCGCTATGCTGTTACTTCTTGGTTTACTTTGCATATTTAGTTCTTATATCCTTTTCCAACGATTGCTAACTGCAGTTGCGCTAGTAGCACACCCGTTACGCACCACAGCACAATGTAGGCATTCTGAGGTTTAAAAAAAATAAAACAGTTTTATTTTCATTTTATGCTTTTAACATCTGTTCACTTTTACATTGCTGGTCTGTGGGGGCATGTGTTTATTAGTGTAGTGTGTTTATTCACATTTCCATGGCCTCTCTAAGTGGCTGTTTACTTTCACCATTCTAGACTTCGGGGTGTGTGTCCGCTTGCGGGGCTTAACCTATGGACGCCCCTACTCTCTTACACGGACCGTGTAAGAGTTACGGTGTGATTCAGCATGCCTCATGCACCTCATGCATATGCATGACATGCTGACATCACACCGTTTAACTGCAACCTCGTGTGAGTTTAATGTAACTCTTGCGGCGGAAGGCATACCTATTTGTGTAATTCCATTTGCCCATTACATTTGCACATGTTTCAGCTTCACAAAATGTTAAGAATTCACAGGCTTATAAACTGTGGACTATTCTTTGATATGGGTCAATATTAGATCATCGAAACGGCAGAATTTCAAATAATCTAATACTGAACTTAATATCACGATAGCTGAAAACAGCAAAGCTGCACAAAACCGTGGCCGTTGTTGTGGCCTCGCTATTTTCAGCGATGCGGTGGAAAGTTACAGGTTGGGTTAAGGTAAGTGTGTGATTGGACGTGTTTGGGTTAGGGCACAAGGTTAGGGCGGAGTTAGGGTTAAAGTGGGTCGGGTCGGAAGCCAGAAAGTGATTGTGCATGGAATGGGGTTGAGGGAGATGAGGTGGGTTAAGTATGAGTTAGGGTTGAATAGGTCATGGGTGAGGGTGAGGTGTATGCGATAAGTGAAGAAAATGGGGTTGCAGAGGCGAGGTTAAAGTGAAGAGTTACAGGGTCAGGGCCGCAGTGATGTGAAGTGTCGCGATAGTGGACCGGACCTTAGGAGGTTAGCATCTGGGTTAAAGGTAAGTGGATAGGTGAAATGACCAGTGTATGTGTGCGAGGTGTAGTGTAGGGGTTAAAATGTAACTTTTAAAATGTGTATGTGTGTGTGTGTGTGTGGATTGCTGATTTTTAGTGTGCTTGTGGTGTGTGTGTGTTTCTTGGAACAGCAGACTTTTTCCCTGGGAAAAAAAAATTTGATGTTTTGAGTTTTTGATATTGTTAGGGTTCAGGTTTTGCAGTTCGACATTACAGCATTCAATAATGAGCCATTTTGATGATCTGATATGCCAGAGCCCTTTGATGTGTATTGCACTTTTAGAAAACAGAAAAATAGTCCAGCCCAATGATAACATTATGACTGGTAGTTCCACACATTGTGTTGTTACTACTGGGTGAGAATCTGAATAATAGTCAAAACACAACAGATAATTGCGCGATCACTGTGCTGAAAGAGATCCCACTTTTCGCACTTCATCCAAAGACAGCCCATTTTATCGAACTAACATTTCTTCTACTTTTCATTGGGATCTGGAAATCTTTGCTAATACCACCATCTCTTCAGTCTGTTGAAGAAGATCATCATCTATTAAAGAACAAGGTCATGTTATTTCTCTACAGCAGTCCAATTCGGTGTGTTGTTTCACATGGATTGCCTTCAGTTTATTGAATGCTTCCACTTCCGCGGGAAAACTAGCTTTCCTGACCGTCATATTACGCACTGACAACTGGAAAGCCAGCGTTTTTGGCATGGTAAGCCCAACGCTTTTGGCCATCCCAAAATTCAGCGTAACTACCAATAAAGCAACAAACCCACTAATGTGAGGGGCTACACCACGCACATAATAAATATACCAACTCCGAGGGAATGCACTACCTGCGGGGTAAAGGGGCGTATTCCGGGATGATGGCCAAATGGTTACTTACCATCACGGAAATATCCAGCTTTCCAGTTGTCGGTTTTAAAT
>NC_056743.1:1744989203-1745015296 GCF_019279795.1 Protopterus annectens | reverse complement strand
GGCGGGAAGACCTTATTACCTTGATCAGGGGTACTCATCCCCCTCCAGATAAGAGGCCTAGGCAAGACACTGATTTTGAATCTTCAGATCAGGTTTCTATTTCTTCTGATTCCTCTTCTGATCAGGAATTATCTTTACCTCCCTATGAGGATTCTGATGCTGAGGAGTCTATACCTTCTGCATCTCCTCCTGAGGATTATTCATTTGGGGAAACCTTGCATGCTTTGAGGGAGCATTTTCACTGGGAGAGTCGAGACTTCTCAGAATCCAGAAAGAGGTTCAGGGATTTCCTTCTCCCTCAGCACAAGCCTTTAGCCATTCCCCCTGTTTTAGACATTGTGGATGATGTGTTTTCGGAGACAAGCTTGACCCCTGACTCCTTACCTCTGGCTTCCCAGTAAGCCTGACTGATATTACAGGGTCCCTGACTCTCATAAATTTTTATTTAGAAACCCTGCTGCTGATCCTGAAACTATTTCACTGGGTCCTAAGGGAGTTAAGACCTCAACAGCAAAAAACCCTACCCCCTCTGACAGAGATTCAAGGGCACTAGAAAGATGGGGAAAAAAAGGTTTATACATCTGCAACCTTGGCAATCAGGGCTTTAAACTGTCAATTTCTTATGCTTAAGTACCAACAACAAGTTATGGGATTGCTGAAACAGAAATTTATGTTGATTTCGGAATGCAGAAAATAAAGAATTGCTGGATTTATTGCGTGCAGCTGAACAAGTTGGAAAGCATACTTTGCAATGTGATTTTGATTCCTTAGAGGCCTCTTGCAGGGCCACAGTTACTGGATCTTAGAAGGCATGCCTGGTTAAAGGAACAAAATTTGCCTGATCATTTTAAAGCTAAATTGCTAGATGCACCTTTACAGCATGATTCTCTGTTTGGTATTAAGGCAGAAGAGGTTTTAAAGAAAATGAAAGGTAAAGCCAAGTCTATGCAAAATGTTAAATACTTCTTACAAGTGCACCCACCAAGATTCAGTAGACACTGGCCTACTAAAATTTGGACCTTTCCTGTCAGACAGAGCTCAAGGGGGCAAATCCAGACGCCCTAAGGGTTCCAGATACCAGGCGCAAGATTCTTACAGGTCAAAGCAATGGGGTGCTTCCACCTCCAAATCTGGAGGAGGTAAAGCGCAAACCTACAGAAAGCAATCTCAATGACTTCCCTCTGCCTGCACCAAGCACTTATCTTTTGGCAGCACCCATAGGGGGAAAATTAGCACTTTTTGCTCAAAATTGGCAGTTAATAACCCAGGACAAGTGGGTACTAAACATAATATCACAAGGATACATATTCCATTTCCACACACTGCCAGTGGCAAATGGTTGGCCAGATCTCCCCAAAAAACAATGGGCAGAGGCACAGAAACAGGTTACATCCCTCATGGATATGGGGGCCATTTAGCCAGTACCAGAACAGGAAAAAGGACAAGGTTTTTACTCAAGACTGTTCTTGGTACCCAAAAAGGACAAGGCCTGGTGGCCAATACTGGATTTATCGATTTTGAACACATACCTGGACATTCCAAAATTCAAAATGCTGACTTTGCAGCAGCTTCTGCCCATGCCGGGCAAGAACGCTTGGCTGGTGACATTAGACCTAAAAGCGGCATACCTACATGTCCCCGATAAGACAATTGTGCAGAAGATACCTTAGATTCAAGGCTGGCTTAATGCATTAACAATTCTCTGCACTGCCCTTTGGCTTATCCACTGTGCCCAGGGTCTTTACAAAGTGCCTGGCACCAGTAATTGCATTTTGCAGACAAAGAAGTATACAAATATATCCTTACTTGGACGACTGTCTCATTCAAGCAGAGAACAAGGACATTCTTTTTCGACACCTGGCGTTTGTGAAAAGGCTTCTATCATGCCTAGGGTACACAATAAACGAAAAGAAATCACAACTGGTACCCTCTCAAAAGATAACATTCGTGGGTGCAAGCTTGAATACAACTGCCCAGATGGCTTACCTCACGCCAGACAAGCAAAGGCAACTGACTACTTACTTCAAACTGATGGCAACAAAAACCCAGTTATCTTCAAGACAGATTCTGCAGGCTCTGGGCTTCATGGCATCCTGCATCCTACTGATTCCATTTGCAAGATTGCATATGAGGAAACTTCAATGGTACCTAAAAAGTTTATGGAGTCAACATTGTCACATTCTGGAAGCAATGATTCCTCTCATTCCCTGCCTACAACAGGAGTTTCTATGGTGGGCAAAGGCATGTCACCATAACATGGGACAGGCCTTCACTCTACCCCCTGCCAGCCAAACCTTAACAACAGACTCATCAGATTATGCCTGGGGGGGGGGGGGCCCACATGGCAGGAAGATGCATTCAGGGCATATGGACTCCAAAACAAATGCATCTTCATATCAACCAGAAAGAGATGCTAGCTGTTCAAAATGCCTAACTGCCTTCAAGGACTTACTTCATCCAGGACAACTACTGATAGATGGACAGCACCACGGTCATGTGGTATATAAACAAGCAAGCGGGCACACACTCATATACCCCCTTTGCAGATTAACCATGGCACTGCGGGACACAGCTTTGACCTACCAAATACATCTTCAAGCTCAATTCCTGCCAGGAAAACAAAATACTCTGTCAGGCAATTTAAGCAGAAACCTTATGGATCCTCACGAGTGGAAACTAAATCCACAAGTCTTCAGCATGATACTAGAGAAATGGGGGAGCCCAGACATAGATCTATTTGCCTCTCCTCAAAATTATCAATTGAAAAGATTCCGTGCAAGGACTTATCACAGACAAGCATGGAAAGTGGACGCCCTATCCTTCATTTGGAAAAACCTATCAGTTTACGCCTTTCCTCGTCTGCCTCTTCTCCCCAAGGTCCTCCTAAAGGTCAGACAAAAGAAACCAAAGATGATACTAATTGCCCCGGACTGGCCCCACCAATACTGGTGCCCAATCCTAAGTAACTTGTCTCAATACCCAGCCTGGATTTTACCTCAAAGACCTCAACTACTGTCCCAGCAAAACAAATCTGATCCTGCACAATCAACTACAGACACTGAACCTGGCAGCATGGCTGATCATGTAGTTATACAAACACCTCGCAGTAAAGCTGTGATGGATGTCATTTTGGAATCCAGAAGGCCTAGTACTAGAAAGTCTTATGCTGACAAATGGGAGTGATTCTGTGCTTGGAATCAAGCACAAGGAACTGATACAGCAGAACCAAACATTCCTCCGATATTACAATACTTAACTGAGATGCTTGACAAAGGCCTGTCTTTCTCATCAGTTAAAATCCATGCCTCTGCCATTTCGGCTCTTTACAATATAGAGCCACCAATTTTTTTTCTCATCCCTTACTAAAGCAGTGTCTTAGAGGAGCCAAAAATTTAAGGCCTCCTAGATCATCACCATTAACTGCATGGGACCTCTGTGTGTTGGAAAAGCTCACCCTGCCTCCATTTGAACCAGCCGCTACCACTGATATAAAGTTCTTATCATGGAAAACAGCTCTGCTACTAGCAATTACCTCAGCAAGAAGAGTTTCAGAGCTACAGGCCCTCATGGCTGTAGAGCCTTTTATCATATTTTACCCAGACAGGGCGTCTGAGGACAAATCCTACTTTTATGCCCAAGGTGGTTTCCAGTGTGGCTCTTAACCAAACAATTCATCTGCCAACCTTTTTTCTGAATCCGCAGAACAAGGGGGAGAGAATTCAGCATTCCTTTGACGTATACAGCTAAGATTCTACTTGAGCAGGACTAAAGCTCTAAGAAAAACTGAGCAATTACTAGTAACATATGCTGCAGGATCAGAAGGAAAGGCTATTTCAAAGCAGACTATTTCAAAGTGGATAACCCACTGCATCCGTTTCTGCTACTTACACCACAGTAAACCTGTGCCCAAGGGCATTAGGTCTCATTCCACCAGAGCTGCAGCTACTTCAGCAGCTTCTCTCAGGGGAGTACCAACCAGCGACATTCTAGAGGCTGCTACTTGGAGTTCTGTTCACACCTTTACAAAGCATTATCATTTGCCTCTCTACTCTTAAGTCTAGGGAAGGCTTTGCCACTGCAGTTCTGCAGGGCCTTACAGCCGCACCTAATGCTGTTTAGCTCCAGCCTCCCTACCATAGCTTTGGGATTCTACCCAAATGTAATGACTGCAGCACAAAGAATAGTACATATGTTCATCGTGCATACAGCTGCAGTCATAACAGATGGGTTCTCCTGCCGTCAGGCTGTCCTCGGTCGGCCGAATTCTAAAGTCTAGGTCCAGCGTCGGTTGTCGTCGTCGCCTCCTCCCTGACGTCAGTGCGACAGGGGTATAAAAGAACCAGACAATGCCATTTTCTTCAGTGTTTCTTGCCGCGCGGTGCCCAAAGCAGCAGCAGTTCGCAAGTGCCGGTCGGCCAGCTCCTGAGATTACGAAAATTTGGAAACCGAAGTCTTCTTAAAAGCTAAGTACCCTGTTGGGGAAACTTTTCTTGCCTCAGACCGATGTCAGACAAAGTTAATAATTGTATTTCTTGTGGGAAGCAAATACCGCATAAGGATTTCCATTCCCTCTGTATTCCTTGCTTAGGCCCAGACCACGACATCTCAGTCTGTCGCTTTTGTGCTACATTCAACAAACGCACTATTAAGCGTCGGGCGGAGTTCGCCTAGCATTTTTTTGGGAAAGCATTTAACTATACTATGTCGTCGGATACTCCGACTCCGGTTTTGTCTAAAAAACGCAAAGACAAGGACCGACGCTCTAGGTCTGCGGCCTCTACCGACACCACGCCAAAGCTGACTCCGCGTGGTCCGGTTCTCAGCGAGGCACCTACGCAGCCCCTGATTACCGACGACACATCTTTGGCGGTGTCTCCTGTACCAGAGGTCACAGGCTCCTCAGCCCACACCCCGACTACAGATACCGACACCACTCTTGGCGTTGAAACACAGAATGTGGACAGGTCCACCTCCACTCAAGGTGTCTTCAGACCTTCCTCTTCTTTCTCCATCAAGGCTTTCACCAAGTCTAAAGCATCCATGCACTCTAAGAGACCAGCTACACAGGGCCCATCTCCAGGCCCCATGCCTAAGAAACAGATGCTTAAAATGGCTGAGGATTTAATTACTCTAATCAGAGGTTCTCGGCCACCTCCGGACAAAAGGCCCAGAGTGGAGGAAGATTCCCCCTCTGATCAGGGCTCCATTATTTCAGAACACTCTGATCAGGAACAGTCTTACTCCCCTTTTGAAGACTCTGACGCAGATGAGTCTATTCCTTCTGTATCCCCCCTGAGGATTACTCATTTGGGGAAACTTTGCATACCTTAAGGGAACACTTCCACTGGGAAGGCCAGGATTATTCAGATTCCAGGAAAAGGCTCAGGGAATTTCTTTTGTTACCCCAGCACAGGCCTCTGGCTATACTTCCTGTCTTGGACATCCTAGATGATGTTTACTCGGAGGCCTGCCTTAACCCGGACTCTCTACCTCCAGCTCCAGTTAAGCCTGACAGATACTACAGGGTTCCTGATTCACACCAATTTCTATACAAAAGCCATGCTGCTGACCTAGAAACCATCTCACAAGGGCCCAAGGGAGTTGAGGCCTCCATTGCCAAAAATCCATTGCCTTCCAAGAGAGATTCCAGATCCTTAGAAAGGTGGGGGGAAAAGGTATACACCTCGGCTACCTTATCCATAAGGGCCTTAAACTGTCAGTTTCATATGCTAAAATACCAACAGTTTTTGTAATCACAATTGAAAAGTAAAATGTCAACCTGAACAACCAGACTTGAAGGAGTTGCAGGATTTGATGCATAGTGCAGAACAAGTGGGTAAACATACCTTACAATGTGGTTTTGATGCTCTAGAGGCCTCATGTAGAGCTGCTGTTACAGGCTCAGTCATACGTAGGCATGCCTGGCTCAAGGAACAAGCCTTGCCTGATCATGTCAAAGCTAAATTACTAGACGCCCCTCTTCAAAAGGATGTACTATTTGGGGCAAATGCTGAGGAAGTATTATGGAAAATAGAGGAAAAGGCTAAATCAATGTAAACTGTGAAAGAATTTCTGCAGGTTCAACCCCCACGTTTTAGTAGAAATTGGCCTTCCAAAAACTGGTCCTTTCCTGCCACAGACAGACCCCAAAGAGGCAGATACAGGCGCCCGAGGGGCAGAGGGCAATCACAAGGATCGTATAGAGGCAGACAATGGCAAGCTCCTACACAAAGAGGTGGTGAGGACAACTCGCAATCTTTCAGAAAGCAAACCCAATGACTTTCCCTTTGCATGCCAACCAGGTCTCAAATGGCAGCCCCTTAGGAGGAAAGCTGGCATTATTTCCAAAAAATTGGCATGTTGTCACAAAGGACAAATGGATCCTGGACATTATAAACAGAGGCTACAAATTCCATTTTCATACCCTTCCAAAAATGAGAGGCATGCCAAACCTGCCACACAATCAAAGGGCAGAGGCACAAAGGCAAATTTCAGATCTCATAAACATGAAAGCTATTCAAGAGGTACCTACACACGAACAAGGTCAAGGTTTTTATTCCAGGCTATTTCTGGTGCCAAGGAAGGGAAAAGATTGGAGACCTATTTTGGATCTTTCCATCCTAAACACATTCCTACTCGTACCAAAATTCAAGATGCTCACTCTACAGCAACTTATTCCCATGCTGGACAAGGAGTCTTGGCTGGTAACATTGGACCTCAAGGAGGCATACCTGCATGTCCCAATCAGACAAAATTGCAGAAGATACCTCAGATTTCTTGCAGGTTCAACCCATTATCAATTCTCTGCATTGCCCTTTGGCTTATCTACTGCACCCAGAGTATTCACGAAATGCCTGGCATCAGTAATTGCCTACTGCAGACTTCAAGGGATACAAATATACCCTTATTTGGACTGCCTGATCCAAGCGGACAGTAAGCACATTCTTCTGAAACATCTGGCATATGTAATAATGTTATTAAACTCTCTGGGATACATAGTCAACAAAGAGAAATCAAGGCTAATACCTTCTTGGAAGATAATTTTCCTGGGTGCCAATTTGGACACAAACACCCAGATGGCCTACCTCACGCCAGAGAAGCAGGGGCAACTAATTCAATACTTCAGAATACTGGCAAATTGCACCAGGCTGACTGCAAGGAAAATCCTGCAGGCTCTGGGATTCATGGCATCTTGCATCTTACTAATCCCATGTGCAAAGCTGCATATGAGAAAACTACAATGGTACCTAAAAAATATATGGTCTCAACACAGCCACAGTTTGGAAACAATAATACCACTAATTCCATGTCTGCAAAAGGAATTTCTGTGGTGGGCTCAAGCATGTCAAACAAACACAGGTCTTCCATTCAGCAAGCCTCAAGCAAATCAAGTCATCACAACAGACGCCACGGACTACGCCTGGGGGGCGCACATGACAGACCGGTGCATTCAGGGCAAATGGTCCCAAAAAGAAAAGCACCTTCACATCAATCAAAAAGAAATGCTAGCAGTAATAAATGCTATTATAGCTTTCAAGGACCTCCTACAATCAGGTCAACTATTGATAAGAATGGACAACACCACAGTTATGTGGTACATAAACAAGCAGGGAGGAACACATTCTTACCCCCTATGCAGACCGGCCATGTCACTTTGGAACATGGCCATGGACTTACAAATGAAACTACAAGCACAGTACTTGCCAGGCAAGGAAAACACGCTGGCAGACAACCTAAGCAGGAATATGACAGATCCGCACGAATGGAAGTTGCATCCAAAAGTTTTTACAGCAATAATCCAAGAATGGGGAAGGCCAGACATAGATCTCTTTGCCTCCCACAAAAATCATCAATTGACAAAATTCTGCTCAAGGATCTCCAATCCAAAGGCCTGGAGAGTGGATGCTCTGTCTTTCAGTTGGACATCAATGACAGTTTATGCCTTCCCGCCTCTTCCTCTGCTGCCCAAAGTCCTATTGAAGACCAGAGCAGACAGACCAAAGATGATCCTCATTGCTCTGGACTGGCCAAGGCAACACTGGTACCCACTCCTGAGGAGCCTGACGCATTCCCCACCATGGACCTGCCTCTAATGCCTCCTCTTCTGACTCAGCACAGCTTCAAAACTCTTCACAGTCGGCTAAAAACACTCAATCTAGCCACATGGAAGATTCCTTAGCATCACAGCAGGCCCTACTCTCCAAGGAGGTGCAGGAAGTCATTTTGGAGGCCAGAAGGCCATCAACTAGAAAAGCTTACTCCGCAAAATGGAAACGTTTTTGCGTCTGGAATGAGAAAAAGGGCCAGGACCCTGGAAAACTGAATTTACCACAAATACTACAATATTTGGCAGAACTGCTAAGCAGTGGACTTTCGTTCTCCTCCATCAAAATCCATGCCTCAGCCATTTCTGCAGAATACAACACTGATCCACCTTTATTCTCTCACCCTCTCTTAAGACAGTTCCTCAGAGGGGCTAAGAATTTAAGACCTCCAAGGAAACCACCAATACCTGCTTGGGATCTTAATTTCATTCTGGAAAAACTGGCATTGCCTCCTTTTGAGCCAGCTGCCTCATCAGATTTGCAATATTTGTCCTGGAAAACAGCTTTCCTTCTGGCTATCACTTCAGCTCGTAGAGTTTCAGAACTACAGGCTGTCATGGCTGTCCAGCCTTTTATCATCCATCAGGACTGAGTTTCCTTACGAACCAACCCGTCCTTTATGCCTAAAGTGGTATCCAGGGTAGCTTTAAATCAGGCCATACATTTACCTACTTTTTATCCTAATCCTCAAAACAAGTTGGAGCGATTACTACATTCCTTGGACATCCACAGACAACTGCGTTACTATTTGGACAGAACAAAGCCTTTCAGAAAAGCAGAACAGCTCTTTGTGGCCTATGCGGTAGGAGTTCAAGGAAAGCCAATTTCCAAACAGACAATCTCAAAATGGATAGCACACTGCATACGCTTTTGCTATTCTTTTCATGGCAAACTGTACCTACAGGCATTAGAACCCATTCCACCAGGGCCACAGCCACCTCTGCAGCCTTCCTCAGAGGAGTACCTACCAAGGATATTTTGGAAGCAGCCACTTGGAGTTCTGTGCATACCTTCTCCAAGCACTACAAACTACCATTATACTCCAAATCTAGAGCAGGCTTTGCCACTGCAGTCTTGCAGGGCATCCTGGCTCCTCCTAGTTCCACCTAGTGCCTACCACCCCTTTCTTAGCTTTGGGATTCTACCCATCTGTTATGACTGCAGCTGTATGCACGATGAACATAGTACAGTTTTGTACCTACCATAAATGTAGCTGTTCGAGTGCTAATACAGCTGCAGTCCAGGTTTCCCTCCCTCCTTCCCCTCTAGGAGTTGTCTTTTATGGTGTATTTGCTTGCAACTACTGTTTTTTGATTATATTGCATTGCATTATTGCATAATTTTATGTATTGCCTTCCTTCTGGGGGCACCTGATATCTGGGGCAAGGAAAAACTGAAGAAAATGGCGTTGGCTGGTTCTTTTATACCCCTGTCGCACTGACGTCAGGGAGGAGGCGACGACAACAGACGCCGGACCTAGACTTTGGAATTCGGCCGACCGAGGACCCGCCTGACGGTAGGAGAACCCATCTGTTATGACTGCAGCTGTATTAGCACTCGAACATCTACATTTATGGTAGGTACAAAACTGTACTTTGTGTACACTTACCATAAATGTAGATGTTCGAGTGTATTCACTGTTGCAGTCCAGGTTACCCTCCTGCCATCCCCCTGTCATTCTGGAGTTTTTCTTTCCTTCTCTATCTTCTACAACCTACGTGGTATATTTGCTTGTAGATGAAGGTAAAGTTTATATTGGTATGTGTGTGTGTGTGTGTGTATCTATATATATTTGCTACCTTTTTGGGGGCACCTGACATCAGGGGCAAGAAAAACTAAAGAAAATGGCGTCGGCTGCATGTTTTATACCCCTGACGACCTGACGTCATGGAAGAAGGGACAGCAACTGATGCAGGACCCAAGACTTTGTTAATCAGGCCGACTTAGAGGCTCTTCTCTTCCGTTATTTCCGTTGGTTATTAAAAATATATATTGTGTGTGTGTATATATGTATGTATGTATGTATATATATATATATATATATATATATGTATATGCGTATAGATATATATATATATATATGTATATCGTGTATATATATATATATATATATATATATATATATATATATATATATATATATATATATATATATATATATATATATATATATATATATTGTTTTTGTTATTGTAGAGTGCCTTTCTTGATACTTGTAGCTATAGTTTTGTTGTGCTCATTGTTGATTGTGCTCATCAGCAATGTCAAAAAAAACACCCAGAGAGTCCAAGCTTTCTGGATTCAAAAAGTGACACTCTTGCTCCCAAAAAATGTCCCTGACTGAAATACTAACCGTGTTTATTGCCTGGGAGCAGTGCACCTGCAGGACTCCTGTTCCATTTGTCATGCTTTCAGCACCAGAGTCCTGCAGGAGCACAAAAATAAATTTATATTGAGAGGCTTATTAAAAGGGCCCTTTGACACACCAGTGGTAGGGAATCGGGCAAGAAAACCACAAAAACCCTCATACCGATGTCTCAGTCAGTTCCGACCTCTGTGCTGTCGAAGCAGAAAGAAATTCTTCCAGTTCATCGGATCCAAAACCTCTTGGTTCCAACAAGACTTTATCTCCTGTGGTTATTATGGTCATTATGGTCAGTATTGTCCTTTGAACTGTCTAGGAGTCGCAGAAGAACTAGGTCTCCTCCTTTGGAGGGTTTTCTAATCTTCTGAGCCGGGGACCCTCTCGGGCCAGAATCATAGTGCCTTTGAGGTGATGAGTGTGCTGTTCTCTCAGACAGCTCCTTCCTCTGCTTCAGGTACTTTGTCCCCTATGGAGCCATAGTGTTCCCCCTCACCATCCCTCCGTTTTAAGCCTAGGGAACCAATGCCCCAGGACACCCCATTGGGTGACCCCCCCCTTCCGAAACCTCCCTGGAGCACCCCCCTGAGGAGGTCCCTCAGAAGAGGACATGTAAGAGGAAGCATGTGAACTCCCCTGAGTCGCTGACCTAGGACACAGACTTGGAGGACTCAGAAAGGTCCCTACGGTCCCCCTCTGAGGATGTCTCAATGTTAAGTTGTCTATCTCGCCTTCATTCTTGCTGGTTGGGTTCGGAGCCGATCCTCTGCTCCGACTCTGCCATCTTCAGTAGCTCAAGAGCTGTTTACTGGCTCGAGGCTACCCCATATCCCATGATCATGGCGCTAGTTACCCAGATCTCGTTTGCCGCTTCAGACTGCGAGATTGTCTTACTGGATCAGGCTCGTATAATTTTTGGATTTTTTTCTGTTTTGACTAGAATTTACTCTTTATAGTGTACCTTAATTGTACTATTTTCCTAGCTAGATTCTTTAGCTAGTGTATATCCCTCCTGTTTTCTTCTTAAAAAAACTCGTTTTACTTAGAGAGATGTCCTTCAAGGATGCATCTGCAGTCATCACATATGGGTTGTCCTGCCTCAGGCAGCCCTTCGGTCGGCCGGATTCCAAAGTCTGGGTCCGGTGTCGGCTGATGTCGCCCTTTCCCCGACGTCAGAGCACCTGGGGTATAAAAGTGTCAGCCGACACCATCTTCCCCAGTCTTTCTTGCTGCATGGTGCCCGAAGCAGAAGCAGTTCGCAAGTGCCGGTCTGCCAGCTCTTGTAATTCAGCTAAACTTCAAAAGCTAAGTACCCCGTTGGGGACTCTTTCTTGCCTCAGCCGATGTCAGATAAAATTAATAATTGCTTAACTTGTGGGAAACAAATACCTCATAAGGATTTCCACTCTTACTGCCTACCTTGCCTAGGCCCAGACCACGACGTCTCGGCCTGTTCCGCCTGTGCTTCCTTCAACCAACGCACTCTTAGACGTCGGGCGGAGTTTGCAGAGGAATTTTTTGGGGCTAGTTTTGCTTACAATATGCCGTCGGAGACTCTGACTTCACATTTAGTAAAGAAACGGAAGGACAAGGACCGACACACGCGGTCCACGGTTTCGGCTGAAACTGCGGCCAGGCCTACCGTGAGTGTCTCGAACTCGGCTGAAACAGAGTCCTTGGTACTTCCGTCCACCGAAACCGTACAACCGACAACCTCGGCCCCGGAGGCCATTTCTGTATCGGTTATTGAATCTCCATTAGAATCTGGTGTCCAGGAACCTTCCGACACCATTCCCTTAGACAAAACTACACCAGCACGTTGTGCAGCCAGGCCTCCTGCATCCATGTCTATTAAGGCATTCTCTAGGGCTAAAGCTGCTAAACAATCTAAATCTATGCCTCCCAGGGTTATCCCTCAGGAACCCACTACAGGTTCTCAGATCCTTAGTCCAGCAGAGGACCTTATTTCATTAATTAGGGGCTCATAGCCTCATCCGGACAGGGGCTCTCAATCTCCTACAGAAAAAAGGCCCAGGGTTGAGCCCTCTGATCCCCACTCCTCAGATGAGGCCTCTGATGGTTCTGCTCTCTCGGACTACCAGGAGGAGGCTTTTTCGGCCTACGAGGATTCTGATGCAGAGGAATATATCCCTTCGGCCTCCCCTCCTGAAGAGCTGTCCTTTGGGGAAACTCTGCACACTATGAGGGAATATTTCCAATGGCAGGGCCAGGAATTCTCTGATTCCAGGGAAAGATTAAGGACCTTCTTGCATTTGCCTCAGCATAGACCTTTGGCTATTCCCCCTGTTTTGAATGTCATTGATGATGTGTACTCTGAGTCTAGCTCAACCCCTGACACTCTCCCTCCGGCTCCTGCCAAACCCGATAGGTATTACAGGGTCCCGGAATCGCATCTTTTCCTTTACAAGGCCCACTCTGCTGATCCTGAAACTATTTCCCAGGGCCCTAAAGGGGTTGCAGCTGTCACTACAAAATATCCACTCCCCTCTGAAAGGGAGTCCAGGGCTTTAGAGCGATGGGGTAAAAAAGTGTATACTTCTGCTACCCTTTCTATGAGGGCTTTAAATTGTCAATTCCATATGATACAGTACCAAGAGTATTTGTTAGATGAATTGCATAAAAAACTGTCTTCACCTGAACCCCTAGATCGCAAATCCCTTCAGGATCTGGTACATAATTCTCAACAGGTTAGCAACCATTTCTTGCAGTGTGGTTATGATGCATTGGAAGCTTCATGTAGGTCAGCAATGACAGGTGCAGTCATACGTAGGCATGCTTGGCTGAAGGAACAATCTCTGCCAGACCATGTTAAAGTAAAGCTTCTGGATGCTCCACTGGAAAAGCAAAAGTTATTTGGCTCCACTGCTCAGGAGGTCTTAAAGAAATTTGAAGAAAAGGCAAAATCTGTACAAACAGTCAAAGATTTTATGCAAGTCCAGCCACCAAGATTCAGCAGAAATTGGCCTTCCAAGAACTGGTCCTTTCCAGACACAGAGAGATTTCTGAGAGGCAAGAACTGGCGTGCCAGAGGTAGAGGGCAAACTAGAGGCTCCTACAGAGGACGTCAATGGCAGCCTCCCAACCAGAGAGGTAGTGCAGGGCCTACAACTGCTGTACAAGGACAGACTCAATGACTTGACTTTGACACCGCCAACCAGGGCTCAATTGGAAGCACCTTTGGGTGGAAAGCTTTCCTTATTCTCAGAAAATTGGCACATTATTACAAGGGACAAATGGACACTACAAATAATAGACAAAGGATACAGGTTCCATTTCCACACATTACCAAAAAGAAAAGGCATGCCAGACGTGCCACCAAATCAAAGGGCAGAGGCTTTAAAACAAATCTCCAACTTAATGCAAATGAAAGCAATAGAAAAGGTTCCTCTCTCAGAACAAGGCCAAGGATTTTATTCCAGACTCTTCCTTGTTCCAAGAAAAGAAAAGCAATGGAGGCCTATTCTCGACTTGTCCGCACTGAATACTTATCTCATTGTACCAAAATTCAAAATGCTGACTCTACAGCAACTCCTTCCCATGCTGGGCAAGGGGTCTTGGCTGGTAACTCTGGACCTCAAGGAGGCATACCTGCATGTCCCTATCAGACAAAGCTGCAGAAGACACCTCAGATTTCTTGCAGGTTCAGAACATTATCAATTCTCAGCATTGCCGTTTGGCTTATCTACTGCGCCCAGAGTATTCACGAAATGCCTGGCATCAGTAATTGCACACTGCAGACTTCAGGGGATGCAAATATACCCGTATCTGGACAACTGCCTTATACAAGCGGACAGCCAACAAACTTTGGTAAAACACTTGAATTATGCCATCCAACTTCTTCAGGCCTTGGGATATACAGTCAACATTCACAAGTCAAGACTTGTACCATCCCAAAGAATAACTTTTCTGGGTGCGAATCTAGACACCACCACCCAAATGGCTTTTCTCACAGAAGAAAAACAAAGTCAACTACCGGATTACTTCAAAAACCTGTCAAGACAAACTCAGCTGACTGCAAGGAAAATCCTGCAGGCCCTGGGTTATATGGCTTCTTGCATTCTTCTAATTCCTCAAGCGAGTCTACATAGAGGCTACATATGAGGAAACTACAGTGGTACCTAAGGAGTTTATGGACTCAGCACAGTCACAGCTTGGAAACTTTGATACCACTCATCCCATGCCTTCAAAGGGAATTTCTGTGGTGGGCTCAAGCAAGCCAGTCAAACAGGGGTCTGCCCTTCAGCAAACCAATAGCCAGCCAAACCATCACAACGGACGCTTCAGACCACGGATGGGGAGCGCACATGGAGGGAAGGTGCATTCAAGGACTATGGTCACAAAAAGAGCTACGCATTCACATAAACCAAAAGGAAATGCTGGCAGTGATACATGCAATCGAGGCTTTCAAGCTATTTCTACATCAAGGCCACCTGCTAATAAGGACAGACAACACCACAGCTATGTGGTACATAAACAAGCAAGGAGGTACCCATTCCTACCCTCTTTGCAGACTGGCAATGAATCTATGGGAATTTTCCTTGACACTCAATATAGAGCTGCAATCCCAGTTTGTGCCAGGAAAGGACAATATACTGGTGGACAGCTTAAGCAGGAACATCATGGATGCACACGAATGGATGCTGCACCCTGACATCTTCCATCAGATAACACAATCTTGGGGGAGACCGGACATAGACCTATTTGCCTCCCCACACAATCATCAGCTGAAGAAATTCTGCTCAAGGACATACCACCCACAAGCATGGAAAGTGGACGCTCTCTCTTTCAGCTGGAGAACTCTAACAGTGTATGCATTCCCACCTCTTCCATTAATGACCAAGGTCTTACTGAAGATCAGGGCAGAGCAGCCAAGAGTGATTCTGATAGCTCCGGACTGGCCAAGACAGCACTGGTACCCATTGCTAAAGAGCATGTCACGGACAAAACCATGGCTTCTTCCACAATGGCCGCTTCTCCTGACACAGCATAATTACAAAACTCTGCATTCCAACCTGAAAACATTGCAACTAACTGCCTGGAAAATACCTTGATTCATCACCAGGATAAGCTATCCAAGAGAGTGAAGGATATCATTATGGAAGCTCGCAGGCCTTCCACAAGAAAGGCATACTCAGCAAAATGGAAAAGATTTCACATCTGGAGCACCTCAAAGGGCCTAGATGCAAAAGTTATGAACATGGCACATATCCTGGAATATTTGGCAGAAATGCTCCACAATGGCCTGTCTTACTCTTCCATTAAAATTCATGCTTCAACAATTTCAGCAGAGTACAATACTGATCCACCTGTCTTCTCTCATCCTCTCCTAAGACAGTTTCTAAGAAGAATTAAAAACATTAATCCTCCAAGGAATCCACCAGTGCCTACTTGGGACCTTAACTTCGTGTTGGAAAAACTAACACTGCCTCTCTTTGAACCAGCAGCATCTGCAGAACTACAGTTCCTGTCTTGGGTGACTGCTTTCCTTCTGGCCATAACCTCAGCAAGAAGAGTATCTGAGTTACAGGCCCTCATGGCAGTGCAGCCATTTCTTATCTTTCATCAAGACAGAGTCTCTTTGAGAACCAGTCCTTCATTTATGCCAAATGTGGTATCCAGGGTCTCATTAAACCAAGCTATTCACCTTCCTACCTTCTTTCCAAATCCACAAAACAAAGGGGAAAAGCTTCTGCACACCCTGGACATACACAGACAGTTGCGCTACTACTTGGACAGAACTAAAAGTTACAGAAAAACTGACCAGCTCCTTGTAGCATATGCTGCTAGTGCTTAAGGAAAAGCAATTTCAAAACAGACAATTTCTAAATGGATAGGAAATTGCATTCGTTTTTGTTACTCCTTTCATGGAAAAACTGTGCCAGCTAACATTAGACCTCATTCGACCAGAGCCACAGCCACCTCCACAGCCTTCTTAAGAGGGGTGGCTACCAAGGACATTTTAGAAGCTGCTACATGGAGCTCCGTGCATACATTTTCCAAGCATTACAATTTACCTTTGTATTCCAGATCCAGAGCAGGCTTTGCTACGGCAGTCCTGCAGGGCATTTTAGCTACACCATCCTTTACATAGATCCTCCACCCCCAGATTGGCTATGGTATTCTACCCATATGTGATGACTGCAGATGCATCCTTGAAGGACATAGTACAGTTTTGTACCTACCATAAATGTAGATGTCCGATAGGTATGCATCTGCAGTCAGGTTTACCCTCCCTCCTTCCCCTCTGTGGTATTTATTGGGTACTTATCCCTCTCATAGCTTGCTGGGGTTATCTGTTATGGTGTATTTGTTTTATATATATTTATATATATATATATATATATATATATATATATATATATATATATATATATATATATATATATATATATTTGCATATATATTTCTGTGCATGTTTGGAATTTATTGCATTCCTCCAAATTTAGCCTTCCTTAGAGGGCACCTGGCATCTGGGGCAAGAAAAACTGAGGAAGATGGCGTCGGCTGACGCTTTTATACCCCAGGCGCTCTGACGTCGGGGAAAGGGCGACATCAGCCAACACCGGACCCAGACTTTGGAATCCGGCCGACCGAAGGGCTGCCTGAGGCAGGACAACCCATATGTGATGACTGCAGATGCATACCTATCGGACATCTACATTTATGGTAGGTACAAAACTGTACTTTTTCCCCACCCCTCCCCTTCTCACATTTTTGTGGTAGCCATTTAAATTAGAAGCTAATCCTCTTTTTGTCTTTTTCTAGTTTAAAAAAAACGTTTTTAGGTAGTGTCTGTAGTAGTAGACTTTACTTTGTTTTTAGTGTATGTTAGCTGTATAGTTTATATTGTTTAATTAGTTATACCTGCTAACTTGTTTTGTGTGTGTTTAACCTTGGTGTGTGTGTGTGTGGTAACATGTTCAAGGATACTAAAGTGTCTGGATTCAAGAAGTAACTCATGCTGTCAGAAGATGTCTCTGACAGATGGTCACACTTCTTGTGTCTATTGTCTGGGCACGGTGCACCTGCAGGACTCTTGTTCGGTTTGTCATGCCTTCAGCCCAAGAGTCCTGCAGGAGCGCAAAAATAAGTTAATCCTTCGGGGTTTGCTCAAGCCCCAGGATTCACCGACCAAGGTTCAGCCAGTGAAATCCTCCAAACCACCTAAGTCTTCGGCTCCCAGTTCTGAGCCATCGCTGGGTGTAACTCCACCATCCACCTCGGCTCCGCCCGGAGCCGATGTGCCTCCCTCCCTATCGGCTCCAGCAGTTTCTTTGGAGCCGCTTGGGAGTCGAAAGAGATCTAGGTCTCCCTCTTTGGAGTCGATACGCTCGGCTCCACGGTCACCTCTGCTCCAGTCGGAGCGCAGTCATAGGTCCTCTCACTCCTCTCGGTCATCTAGACTTTCAGATCAGGACTTTGAGAGAGTTGTCAGTAGGCTGCTGAAATCGCAGGCCCTAGCGAAAATGTTATCCAGCCCCCCCTCATCAGGTGTCTGCTCCATCCACTTCTGCAGAGATTCCTCCTCCAACTCCTCTCTTGAGCTCGGAGCCGGAGTTCGTTGGGGTTCGACTCGTGGCACCGTCGGCTTCGATACTTCTCCTTCGGTTCCGTTGTCAGCTCCGATCCCTTCCATGGCACCATCCTTGGAGGAATCTGGGCGCCGGGACTCCCTTATTGGCTCCGAGGGGGCGAGTGGCATTTGGACCCTTGTCCGACCCAGTTCTCCCCCTCGGAGCTTTGGCGCAGGTGAGCTCGGCTCCTACATCGGCCTCTGAGCCATCCCCCTCAGTGCGAAGAATAATTCCGTTTTTTTAGGAACCGAGGTCTTCTCTGCGTCTGGGTGGGGACGCCTTCAAGGTCATGAAGAGTGTACTGGCCCGCAAGTCAGTTCCACGGTCAACCCCATCGGCTCCTCCCCCTATGGTGCCTGCGTCTGCTTCTGCCCCTCCTCCAGACCCCCAGCGTGGGGAACCAGCGCTCCAGAGCACCCCATTGGTTGTTTCTTCCTCTTCCGAGGCCTCCCCTGATCACTGAGAGGAGCCACCTCGTAAGAGGAAGTGCAAGAGGAAGCACATTGACTCCCCTGAGTCTGTCGCATCAGATACTGACTTAGAGGATTCGAAAGGGTCCCCGAGATCCCCCTCTGAAGATATCTCCTTTTCGGACATTTTGGAAATGCTTAGGCAGAGGGGGAACTGGAACCCCCTAGCCCCTTCCCAGGATTAGTCTGTATTCTTGGATGCTTTTGGGTCCTGACCTTCCACCTCCTGGGTGTCTCCGCCTTTCGACCCACTTGTCTGTGGTGGCTCGGAAGGCGTGGTCAGCTCCAGACACAGTGGAACCTACCCCCAGGAGACCTGCTAAGTTTATAGCTGCACCTCAGGACAAACCATTTTTGATTAAGGGCGTACCTGTTGATGCCATGGTGGTAACAGCAGCCACAAAAAAGGAGTTGGCAGAAACTTCATCTGTCCATCCCCCTAACAAGGAGTCTAGGACTATGGACAGATATGGGAAGCGAATGTTTGCTTCAGCGACCTTCTCCATGAGGTCTCTGAATTATTTGTGCCATTTCACCTGCCTTCAGAGGGATCTCCTAAAAGAGCTTGGAGAATACCCTACAAGATCCATCAGCTGAGGGGGCTCGAGCTAAGGTGGCCTCCCAGCTGGCAACTGTGAATTCAGTTGTTAACTCCTCCATGAGGCTCATTTCTTATGCAGCCGATGGTGCGAGTAGAGCCGCAGGCACAGGTGTTGCCCTTAGGAGGCACGCATGGATGCGGCTATGTAATTTTGCGAAGCCCTTCAGAGCGTCTTTGACCAAACACCCCTTTGATGGTTCCGCTCTCTTCGGATCACAGGTGAAGGACACCCTAAACAGGTGTGAACAGGAAGGCAAGACTCTCTGCTGTGGGAGTCCGTTTTTCCACTCCTAGACCATATCCCAAGGGTCAGAAGAGTAGAAAGATGTGGTTCCAGAAATCCCAGGGAGCCTTGCTCGACACACGTGGTGAGTTCCCCTCCAGGGGTAGAGGAGGGCACAATAACAGACGCCGCCCTCGTGGCAGAGGGGGTCCGCAGAACCAGGGCACCAGAGAATCCTTCTCTGAGAAGCCTTTTCAGCATCCCTGAAGGGTTGCCTGGCTGCCCACCTCTGGAGGCAGTCAGGGGAAGACTTTCCCTGTACCCCAAAGCCTGGCAAGACCTAACTCGACAAGTGGGTACAGTCTATCATATCCGGAGGTTACAGAATTCCCTTTGCTCAACCCCCGTTTCCATCAAACACGTCCCTTCCAGATGTTCCACCCAATCTAAGGGAACAAGCAGCCACAGAGATTTCAAAGTTGCTACACAAGAGTCATCCAGGAAGTCCCGGCAGACCAGCTCGGATCCGGAACTTACTCAAGGTTCTTTTTGGTACCAAAAAAGACAGGGGACTGGAGACCCAATCTGGATGTCAGCAGATTAAACAGATCTGTACAAAGAACAAAGTTTCAGATGGTCACGCTACAGTCCATTTTACCCTTCCTGGGTCAGGACAGTTGGATGTGCTCTATAGATCTTCAGGATGCGTACTACCACATCAAAATGCACAGATGCTCCAGAAGAGTCCTTCGCTTCCTGCTGGGGGCCAGTCATTGTCAGTTCAGAGCTCTGCCCTTTGGTCTCACCACAGCCCCCAGG
Source organism: Protopterus annectens (assembly GCF_019279795.1). NCBI lineage: Eukaryota > Metazoa > Chordata > Ceratodontiformes > Protopteridae > Protopterus > Protopterus annectens. Next base: position 1,744,995,121 of record NC_056743.1, on the reverse strand, counting down.
GTGTTCACCAAATGCATGGCAGCGGTTACGGCTCGCCTGAGACATCAGGGATTCCAGGTGTTTCCATATCTAGATGACTGGCTCCTCACTACTTCCACCAGGCATCACCTCCTGCAAGCCAGGGACTACACTATCAAAACTTGCTCCAGGCTAGGTATCACAATAAATTTTGAAAAATCTGCATTGTTGCCCTGACAGCATATCACTTATATAGGCGCAAATCTAAATACAAGGAACATGTTTGCGAGCCTTCCACCAGACAGGATATCACTAATTCACCAGCAAGTACAGATTTTATTAGCATGCAAAACGATTCAAGTCAGGTTCGTCCTCCGAACACTGGGTTCCATGGTGTCAGCTATTCTTCTTGTCCCCCTGGCGCGCTTTTACATAAGAATTCTTCAGTGGCTTCTTTTCACACAGTGGTCCTTCCAACAGCTTCCCATGTCTCACAAGATTATGATCACAGAAGCATGCAACAAGCACCTCACGTGGTGGATGGTCTCCCCATCAGTGTCCCAGGGCAGACTGTTTGTGCTATCCCCTCCAGTCGCCACAGTGACCACGGATGCCTCCCTGATAGGGTGGGGGGGTCATTATCAGGGCAGGACAGTCCAAGGCACCTGGCAGCCTCACGAGTACCATTTACATATAAATGTCTTGGAGATGAGGGCCGTGCTTTTAGCATTGCAAGCCCTTCAGGACTCTCTCTCCCGGGACCATTGCAATTCTAATGGACAATATGTCAGTGGTGTGGTACATCAACAAGCAGGGCGGAACCAGGTCTTATCCTCTGTCGAGAAGCACTCAGACTCTGGCAATGGGCAATCTCTTACCAATGTTTTCTGATCGCAACGCACATCCCTGGGAGTTCCAGCGTCATAGCAGACAGGCTCAGCAGAGCAATTCTCATGCCTCATGAGTGGTCTCTGAATCAGGTAATTGTGGCACAAATTTTTTGCAAATGGGGGCAGCCTTGCTGCGACGTGTTCGCCACACCTTTCAACAGCAAGTGCCGCAATTTCTTCTCCCTTGTTCCACTTCCTGGGCACTCCCCCAGAGACGTTCTAGTTCACGATTGGCCTCGGGGACTTCTCTATGCTTTCCCTCCATTTCCCCTAATATCCAAACTCATACAGAGAGCAACTGCATTGGGTTGCAGAATGATCCTCATTGCCCCTTACTGGCCTCGACAGATATGGTTCCCATTCCTGCATCGTTACCTTCTTGAGCAGCCTTGGATTCTGGATCCTATTCCAGATCTACTGATTCATCTATCGGGCAGACTGCATCATTCCCTTCAAACACTCCAGCTAACAGCTTGGTTGCTCCACTTCCAACCTTAGCCAGGCTTCCTAATATTTCCTCCTCTGTGTGGGAAATTATCTCATCGCACAAATCCACAGCTAGGAAAACCTATGCCAGTAAGTGGAAACATTTTTCTTGCTGGGCAGAGGCTAAGAACATAGATCCCTTTTCAGCCCCTGTCCACGAGATTTTGGAATTTTTAGCGGAACTCTCTCATTCTGGTTCCGCTTCTGCTACAATCAGAGTTCAGTTAGCTGCCATTTCGAATTTTCACATTGGGTTGTCTTCTAACATCATTATGTCTCATAAGCTGTGTAAAGCCTTCCTCAGAGGAACCACTCTGCTTAGGCCCCCAATCAGGGACCCACCACCTCCATGGGATCTAAACTTGGTGCTAGCTTCCCTAATCTTGCCACCTTTTGAACCTGCAGCATCTTGCTCCTTAAAGTTTTTATCCTGGAAGACTCTTTTTCTGGTAGCTGTTACTTCTGCCAGACGTGTTTCGGAGCTTCAGGCTTTATGTATTCGTCCCCCATACATAGTTTTTCATAACGATAGGGTCACTCTAAGGACCAATCCTTCCTTCCTAAGGTTTGTTCACAAAAAAATTTAAATCAATCCATAGACCTTCCCGTGTTCTTTCCTAATCACACCAATAAGGCAGAATATAAATTGCATAAGTTAGATGTCCACAGACAACTGCGTTTTTATTTGCATAGGACAAAGCACATCAGCAAGTCGTTCCAACTCTTCCTTTCCTATGCTGAGGGCAAACAGGGCCTTCCAGTCTCAAAGGTAACATTATCTAGGTGGTTGTCTCACATTATTTCTTTCATTTACCAGCTGAGAAAGAACTATCTATCAAACCAAAAGGCCACTCTACTAGGGCATTGGTCACCTCGGTGGCCTTCCAATCTAGGTTGCCCATGGAATCTATCTGTGCAGTGGCTACATGGGCTAATCCACATACCTTCATTTCTCATTATAAACTAGACATGGTTTCCAGAAACAGAGCTGATTTTAGTTCCTCTGTTCTGAAGAGTCTGTTCCAATGAGCCACCCAGGATAGTAGGTGCTAGGGACGATGTCCCAACCAGCAAGAATGAAGGCGAGATAGACAAATTAACATAAAGAAGTTATGTACATACCATAATGTTCCATGTTAGTTGTCTTCTTCTCACCTTCTTTATTGCGTCCCACCCTCAATCCCCCTATCCTAGTGGATCGAGAGGCGCTCCCCTTTCAGATTTCATTCGCTGAATCTTCTCTGGTTGTCCTTTTCTGCTTAGAGAACCTCACAATTGGGCCCAAGGGGCTTCTAGGGCAGAATTCTTCCTTAGTATGTCTGGAATAGCTTTTTCAAACGAGATCTGGGTAACTAGCGCCAGGCATCATGGGATATGGGGTAGCCTCAAGCCAGTAAACAGCTCTCGAGCTATTGAAGATGGCCGAGTCGGAGCCGAGGATCGGCTCCGAACCCAACCAGCAAGAAAGAAGGCAAGAAGAAAACTAACATGGAACGTTATGGTATGTACATAACTTCTTTATCTGAAGTAGGGGCTTCATTTGTTTGCAACCTTTGGGTCTTGGATCCGACAATTTATTTTACAGCTTATGGATCCGAGCTCCTAGCTCCTCCCCTTACCCATAATCCCCTGCCAACCCTGATTGACCTCAGATCTAGTTTGCCACTCTTAGAAGAGACAGCTGTATTTCAGAGCTCCTGGCGACTTATCAGATAAGTCTTCAAAAACTTGTCAAAACAGAATATTTTTTGATTTACTTAAACAGTGTGTGTGTTTAGAATCCCCTTTTGTTAATTTTTAGTGTAATTCCTCTCCTCGCTGGTTCGTAGAGTGTGTGTGTGTTGCTTGTGTTTTTGGGGCCTAGTGTGTTTGTGTAGTTACCTTATTTTTTTTCTAATGTCGGAGGCCCCAAAACCCATTTTTTCTAAGTGCACCGTGTGTGGTCATAAGCTTTCACCGGCGGATGCCCACACTCGGTGTGTTCGGTTCCTTGGGGTTGAACACCTGTCCTCGGGGTGTTCCATTTGTGCAGCGTTCAACCCCAGGGCACTGAAAGAGCAGAGGTCGAAGCTGGTTCTGGCGGACTTTTGCCCCGGATCCGCCGCCTCCAGCTCCCATGGCTCCTCCTCAGTCCTTGGTGGTAGCCACTCCTGCCCCTTCCCCGCGGGACTCAAACTCCCACTAAGGCCAGAGGAAAGGGAGGCCAGGAGGGAGAAGGGGAGAAGCACCACAAGCGGCGGCCGAGGCCTCGCTTGGCCCCCCAGCTAAGCGGGCTTCTCCCTCCACGGCTTCCAGGTCCCCACCTCCTCGGATCTGATCCCCTTGCTTTTCCCCGGGACCCGAGGAGGAGACCCGATCTCCACTGAGGTCATTGAGGCGGCATTCCAGGCCCGCCTCGGTGGCCTCGTCGAGATCTACTTATAGTCTGTCTGATGCAGACTTGGACCCGATGATGAGAAGGTTCATCCAGGCCCAGCTGCAGATGGGAGTGCTCTTGCCTCCCCCCCACCTTCGGGGGGGAGCTCAACAACTTTTTTTTGCCCCGATAGCTCCTTCTCTGACTCGCTTCCCGGGTTCGGAGCGCTCGGAGCCGGGCAGCGTTGGAGCCGGGGGTGGGTCGGTGCCGACAGTACTGGGTACTTCGGATCCAACTCTGCCCTCGAGTCTGTCAGGTCCTTCGTCGGATCCGACCTCTCGGAGCCATGGGCCGAGCTTTGGATCCGAGGCATTGTGTGCCTTCGGCTCCGTCCAGGTCGGAGCACACGGGTCCTTCGGGTCCAGTGGCCTCGGCGCTGGTTCCGATCCCTTCATCGGATCCGAGTGGGAGCCGGCTTTCGGATCCCAGGGAGACCGGCTCCCCCTCGGCCTTCGATGTAGTGGAGAGGGCTCTGTATAGAGCATCCGGACCCCCGGTCCTTGCATCGGCTCCACCCTGCACTCGCTCTCTGCTGGGTCAGGCTTCCATCACCCGGTCACAGGGACAGCCTGCTTCGATGTCCCAGGTTGTTCCACTGGAACAGGATATTGCTGGTGAGACCTCCTCGGACAGTCCCCCCGAGGAAGTGCCTTGCAAGCATAAGTGTAAGAGGAGACACGTGGACTCCCCCGAGTCCTTAACAGAGGACACGGACTTGGATGAAGGGGAAGGCTCTCCAAGGTCACCCCCCGAGGATGTCTCCTTTGGAGACATCATGGAAATGCTCAGGATCAGGGGGGGTGGTCTGCCCCCAAGGCTTCCTCCGACGAGTCAGTGTTCCTGGAGGCATTCGAAGCAGGCCCATCTACCTCTTGGGTGTCCCCTCCGGCCAACCCTCTGGTGGACCTTATCACCACCAGGGCGTGGAAGGAGCCGGACACAGTGGAGCCAGTCCCCAAACGCCCGGATAGAATTTTGAGTCCCCCTGCAGACCGGTCCCATTGGAGCAAGGGTCCCCCCATAGATGCCATGTTGATGGCGGCAGCCACCAAGAGGGAATTAGCTCAGGAGTGCCCCTCGGTCCATCCACCGAGCAAGGAGTCCCGCTCGATGGATCGCCTCGGGAAGCGGGTATGCGACCTTCTCAGTAAGGTCCCTGAACTACATGGCACATGTCATCAGGATGCAGCGAGATCTTATCAAAGAATACGCTGCTTCCCCCCCAAGAGTCCATGTCGGCGGAGGACAAGCAGTTGTACTCCACTCGTATGGCCACTCTAAGATCCATTTCAAATACCTCTATGCGGCTTTTGTCCCACGCCACAGAGGGAGCCGCTAGAGCCAGCGGAGCGGGTCTAGTCATGAGACGTCAGGCCTGGCTCCGACATTGTGACTTCGCGGAGCCCTTTAATGCGTCCTTTGCGAATGCCCCCTTTGATGGTTCTGCCTTGTTTGGCAAGACCTTTCGCGAGACACTTGCCAGAGCGAAAAGGACGGGAAGACGTTGTCTGCCGTCTGAGTCCGCTTCTCTGTTCCCCCAAGGTCCTTCTCCAAGAACCAAAAGGGACAGAAGAAGATGTGGTTCTGGAAATCGTAACATTCCCATCCTGCTCCGGACAACCAGTCCTTCCGTGGCATAGGAGGACAGGGAAGACGCCGCCTTAGAGGCAGAGGGGCCCTGAGAAATTTTGGGTCCAGAGAAACCTTCTCTGATCGGCCCACGCAGCAGTCCTGAGGGGTTGCCCGACTGCTCCACTCTGGAGGCAGTCCAGGGGCGCTTCTCGAAGCATCTGGCGGCTTGGGAGTCCATTACTTCAGATCACTCGGTGCTTCGTATCATATCCAGAGGTTACAAAATTCCACTGCACCATGCCCCCAGACTCAAAAACCTCCACGATGTACCACCCGATCAGAGGGAGGCGGCAGCTGCAGAAATTCAGCAGCTGCTAGAAAAAAGAGCCATCCAACCCGTCCCCCCCCCCAGATCAACTCGGATTAGGGTTTTACTCCAGGTTCTTTCTGGTGCCAAAAAAGACAGGGGGGACTTGAGACCGACTCTTGAACCTGTCAGTAACCAAAGAAAAATTCCGGATGGTCAGCCTTCAATCCATTCTCCCCTTCTTGCAGGAGAGTGACTGGATGTGCTCAATAGACCTCAAGGATGCTAC